>NW_006239129.1:525244-541413 GCF_000226075.1 Solanum tuberosum
GGTTTAGGGTTTAGGGTTTCTTTGGGTTTTAGGTTTAGGATTTAGGGATTTAGGTTATATGGTTTAGGGTTTAGGGATTAGGGTGTTTTTAGATTAAGGGTTTTACCTAGGTTTTTATGGTTTAGGGCTTTGGTTTTTTTATGGTCCATGATGTCACCATGTAGGGACCGGAGTTACTCTTGATCCTTCTCTTCATTCACGTGGCTAGTACGGTGCTTATCCGAGTTGTTGGTGATTCCTGAGTGATTCGAGGGCTATGTTATGTTTCCTACTCCTATGTTTTGAGACTTTAGCTTGTAATTGTATTTTGACTATGAGGGGAGCCGGTAGAATGTCATGGCCCCGTCCTATCTATGTATGTAGAGGTGTGCGTTGGACAAGTATTTTGTAAATGAGCTTGACTCTTATTCTATGATGTCATTTTGAAATGGTTTGCCCTTAGTCCCTATTTCCCGTTAATTAATGTTGATTGTACTTCCGCGACCGATGAAGTGTGATGACAAGTTTGAGAGGCTTGTTTGGGGTTCCTTCGGGTTCCTCATTCGCCATGTCACGTCTAGGCCCTAGGCTTGGGTCGTGACAGTAGGCTCCGGTCGTGACAAACTTTTTATCAAAGCACATAGTTTAAGTGTCCTAGGATGTCTATTAAGCCATGTTAGTAGGGTCTTGTTTATGGTTGTGAGGGCCCTACTTATATAAATGAGGGACTACAGACATTTAAGAAAAGTTTTCCATCTTCCATACTCTTAATTGTGCAATAAAGATATGTATTAGAGATTTATTCTAACTCATGCGTTCTTATATCCATTGGACTACCCCCCATACTAGAGGTGGTTGAAAAGGAAAGTCAGTCTTTTATCGATGAGTTCCACTTAGAAAAAATCTTGAAGAAGTCATGAGACTGCAGAGGGGCTTAAGAGAAGCCTGTGATTGAGTTAAGTATTGAGTTCGAGGAAATGCACTCATATTCATATGAATCACGCCTTTGAGCTAAAAGCGAGTTGTTCTCTTTTTTCTAAGTCCTGTTTCAGCCGAGATCCTTATGATAAAGTATGTTTAGAGGTTGGGTAGTATTTTCACCCTAAAATATAGTATGAATGACGAGATTATGAGCAGTAGTAGTAAAGAGTGCCCCTTAGGTTAAGAGAATAGTAAGCAGTGGTTCAGTAATCTAAGGAATGGAGATAGTGATGGGGCAGATTATGTTATTGCAATCATGCACCCAGCCAGTTATAAGTGATGAGCTTATTACAAGACAAATAAGTAACAATAATTTTGTAGAGAGTTCTTTATAGAAGGAAGAGGAATAATTACTTGTCATGATGCGATAGATTATATTTTAACCAAAATAGAGTTGATGCCGATATGGCATTGTGTTACAGGAGACTAAATATACCTGTTGAATAAGAGAACAGAGTATTGATAAAGTGATAGATCTAAGATAGGCTTATGATTTGTTTGAGAGGATCATGATGTTCAAGAGGTTATATAATTGATTGAGAAATGACGTATAATAAGTGGGCAAATTGTTCTGAAGTTGTGAAAAGGGGATGTAGACTAGTTTAGAGATGATGGAATAGGTCCATAGCTTTCAAGTGTCAGCTGTAGACCTAAGGGGGAGATAATAAGATGAGAAATTAAGTCAAGTGTTGAGAATAAGATAGTAATGAGTTCAAGAGAGTATGGTTGATATATTTTTAGAGGTCCTTTTAGAAGTGGAGTGATATTAGAAGAAGAAGGTTAATGTTCTTATCGTGATAATGATGGTGTGATAATTCCATCTAAGGTTATAAATTAGGAGGAATAGGAGGATGAGGTTTTACTATTAGGAATAGTTAATATAAGAGCCCTTAGTTGGTCTCAAGTAGTAATGCGGGAAATTTTAGCTGGTATGGCAGAGATGATGAGAGAATGAGAACTTCTCAAGTGAGCTGGTTAGTAGGAGTCCATGGACGTTGTTAGAGTACTAAGCTTGAATGTGGTGATGTTAAACATTAGGTGGTTCTTGATATGAGCCCAATGTTGATTAAATATGGTAGATGATATTCCCTCTCAAGGTATAGAACCCGAACCTAAGGATTTGGGTTAAGCTTGAATACATCAAGTACGTGCCATTAGACTCGGACCTTGGTAAGAGAAGTCATGTACCCTTGTGGGACCAATGAGTTGCAACCAATGAGTTGCAACCAATGAGGTTCCGTTGTTCCAGATGAGGTAACTTCAGAGAGAGTGTGACTATGTTCATAACAACATCGTTCTTGATTTAGGTGCTATAGAAAGTCCCAACTCTTGGTACGAATCAGCCCAACCTATTTAGTAGGAAAGCTCATGAGTCAGTGGAGGTAGTGAGAGTAACCCCGTTCCATAGCGAGTCTAGGTGTCATTCGTGGACGAATTATCCCAAGGGGGAGATAATGTAACACCTCGAAATTTTTTTGAGCTAAGACTCGAACCATTCTTCGTTGTGAGTAAGATTTTACCGATAAGTTTAAAGTTTTCTTAAGTTTTAGGGTCGCTAGATGTAGTACCTTGAGTTCCAAAAGAACTAAAGAGAATTCCTTCAAGTCATTCATTCCAAGGTTCTTTTATGTTTTGGGTCAACTTCAATGGACCATAACTTTTAGCACAAGATGAGTTATGAGACCCATAAGATATCAAATGAAAGGTCTTGGAATCCTCTTTCCAATTCCACCGATTTTGCTTATATACGAGTTCGAATGAGGAAATATGCCCGTTTGAAGTCGTGCTGTCCAAATAAGGAAAGTTACCTGAAAATATAAGTGGTATTTTGGTCTTTTCCTTGCTCAATCGGATTTAAACATTTTTGGTGAGGTTTTAGGAGTATAAACTGATTGGAATCAGTTTTAATTTTTCCTAAAAAACACTTAGGGTTTTCAGAGGAGTTTTAAAGGCGGAAAAGAGAAGAAAAGGAAGAGAGTCCAAGATTTTTGCAATTTTTCGAGGTATTTCACCAAGGATTTTATACTAACAGGTATGTAAGCTTCCATAGTTTAGGGTTTGTTCATCCACATGCCAATCATGAGTTTATTTTACGAATTTCATCCATGAGACTGAGTATATTGATAATCTAGTTGAAATCTTGAAGTTTTGTGCTTCGTTTTTTATAATGAAGTTCTTGTTGAGTTCTTGAGGTGAGAGTTACGAATGAGTGTTATCCATGGTGGGTTTTTCGTGTAGAATTCGTTGTAATTAGGTTGGGTTTAAGGATAAAAAAGAGTTTGGAGGAAATCATTCGAGTTTAGATGAGGTAGAGATGGAAATTTTTTTGAAGAAAACTTCGTTGGATTAGTCTAGAACATGTTTGGGGCGGCATGCCCCTGCAGCGCCTGAGGGGTTGGCGCCCTGAACCTGCAGTGCCCCCCAGGCTAGCCCCAATTACATGAGGGCTAGCGCGATGCGCCACTGCTGCACCAGGGATGTCTGGTCCTTTCTCCCTCTGTTCTTCGATAAGTATTCGATCTTTCAGAACATGTCTTTGCTCTTTTAATGATTTTTACTATCCGACCTACATCCAATCATCAAGAAATCCTATATATCAAGTCATGATCCTTGAATTCATAATTCAAATTCAGGAAAGAGTCAAAAGTAGACTTCAAGAAAGTCTTCGAGATAAATATTGAATCCTTCGAGATCAACTCTCGATTTGAGTAATGTTTGAGAAAGTCCGTTTGAGTCTTTTTGAGGAGTCTTCTACAATAAATTTTAAATTGTTTCAAGATTCGAGTAAGTGAGTATTAGAGGGAGGAGAATGTATTCATGAGTCTACATTATCATTGAGATTCTTGAGTCAAGTCGTTCATGCCCATAATTCCGCATGAACTTCATAACTTGATTTTCATTGAGAAGAGTAGTATCTTCAAGTTCGATGTCTTGAGTATTTAGTTCCTATTAATTTTGGGATTATATTCCTAATCATGGGAGTACTACATGTTACCCATGAAGGTCCTTGAGTTGAGTAGTTCATGCCCATAATTCCGCATGAACCCTATGAGTCGAGAAGTCCTGAGATGAGAAGTATCATTGAGTCCTTGAGTTGTGTAGTTCATGCCCATAATTCCATATTAACCCTCCGAGTTGACCATTCTTGAGATGAATATTATCATTGACTCCTTGAGTTTGGGATTTGTTGAGTTCCAAGTATTGAGTTCTATGCGTGGTTAATTAAAACCTTGAATTGAGTCCTTCATGTACATAATTCGGTATGAACCCTATCTCAAGAAGTCTTTTTACAAATTGTTTCAAAACATGTTTTAAAGACATGAGCACTTGAATTTGAGAAAGATTAGAGTTGAGTTCATTTTTTTCAAAATGAATATATGGGAACTAAGTATTTTCAAGAGAAAATGTTGTCACATTTAAAAGAGGAGGAAACTGAGATTTCCAAAAGAGTTTGGAGCAGTTTGACTACTATCTCTTTTAAGAGAAAGATTTTTGGGTAATAATCTCAAAACACAGAAAAAGTTATGCTTTTAAAAACATACGAGCTAGTATATTTTGGGTGTAGTATTGAGCACCGATATGGGGGATAGTTCATACAACTCACAACACCCATAAACTACGTGGCCAACGTGGTTAGAAAAGGGTGATACTTTTTAGATGATTTCTTAATGCTTTTTAGCATAGACTAGTAGATTTACTTAGTAGTATGTTCTATACCCCGGCAAAGTATAGGACAATTCTTGCAGGTTGGGCTAGACGTTGTATCATCAGATAGGTCATAGTGATGAATGTCGGTTAAAGAATCTCCCACAGATTTATATTGTTATTTTATATACAAACTAAGTTATTATTGTATTCTTGAATACATTGAGTTGCTATATATTATTTTAAAAGCTTTTAAATATTACATCTTTTATTGTTTCTTTATATTGAGTTGAGTATCTAGAGTTGTGTATCTAGATTTGAGTATCCAGAGTTGAGTATCTTATTGTTGAGTTGATCCCAATTTCTCAGAGTTGAGTTGAACGATTTTTCACAGAGTTGAGTATCTTACTGTGGAGATGAGCCCTATTTCTCTGAGTTGAGTTGAACTATGTTTCACAGAGTCGCATCTCTTATTATTGAGTTGAACTATGTTTCATTAAGTTGATTTGAGTTGAGAAGAGGTAAGTGTGTTTCTTTTCCATCAGTTCAAGATTATGTTTATGTTTTAGAATTCCCTTTACATACTCGTACATTTCATGTACTGAGACATTTGGCCTGCATCGTTTCATGATGAAGATCTAGGTATTCAGGATCATCAATATGTGTTTCGTTGAAGTCATGGGATATTCCAGTCACCTTTTGTGAGCCTTCTTATATTTCGAAGGACTTCATCTTTATCTTATAGTTAGTAGTTATAATATGTCGTGGGTGTTGTCGTGATATCCTTCTGTAATAGTAGAGGATTTATAGATAGACAAAGTTGAGTAGTTTTTAGTATGTATCTTCTTTGAGTTGTTTCTAAATACTCTGAGTTTATCTATTGAGTATCTTTCAGATTATTTTAAAGATTGAGTATTTGAGTTATTGAATTTAATTCAGTTTTTAAGCTTTTATATGCTTGAGTGAGTCTTCTGCTTGTCGCCAACAATGATAAGGGTTCTCTTGGGGACCAACAATGATTCTCGAGGGTGGTCCACGTCCAGGGTGTAGGCTTAGGTCGTGACAAACTTGATATCTAAGCACATAGTTCAAGTGTCCTAGGTGTCCATGATGACATGTCAGTAAGGTCTTGTTTATGGCTGTGAGGGCCCCACTTCTATAATCGAGGGACTATAGACATTGAAGAAAAGTTTCCCATCTCTCATATTCTTAGTCATGCAATAGAGCTATGTCATAGAGATTTATTCTAACTCGGGGGTACTTTATCCATTTGACTACCCCCCATACTAGAGGCGGTTGAAACGCAAAGTCAGTCCTTTATCGATGAGCTACTCTTAGAAAAAATCTTGAGGAAGTCATGAGACTGCAGATGGGCTTAAGATAAGCCTGTGAGTGAGTTAAGTATTGAGTTTTTGGAAATGCCTTCATATTCATATGAATCATGCGTTTGAGCTAAAAGCTAGTTGTATTCTTTTCTCTAAGTCTTGTTTCAGCTGAAATACTTATGATAAAGTATGTTTATAGCTTGGGTAGTATTTTCACCTTAAAAGATAGTATGAATGATGAGATTATGAGCAATAGTAGTAAAGAGTGCTCCTTCAGTTCAGAGAATAGTATCTAGAGGTTCAGTAATCTAAGGAAAGGAGATAGTGATGGGGCATATAATGTTATTGCAATCATGCACCCAGTCAGTTATAAGCGATGAGTTCATTATGAGTCAAATATGGAAAAACAATGTTGTGGAGAGTACTTGATAGAAGGAAGAGGAATATTTACTAGTCATGATGAGATAAAGTATACTTCAACCAAAATAAAGTTGATGCCGATGTGTCATCGTGTTAGAGGAGACTAAATATATCTATTGAATAAGAGAACATAGTATTCATGAAGTGATAGATCTAATCTACATGTTACTATTTTACTAATTGAAGATTCAATGCAGAGCACACCTTCAATATGCATAATAGTCTACCTTCAACTAAATTGTGAAATACTCTCTTATTTTAATATTAAAATGAGTGGAGGATTGTTAGTGTGATATTTTAATATTAATAAAAGTATTTCATGTGTCACATTACATTTGTGCCTCTTTACTCATATAAATTGTGGAAGAAAGTGGTCATTAGTTGTTACTAACTTATGTAACCACCAATTCTTCATTTCACTCATTATTCTACCTAATTATTCTTGTAAGTTATGTAACATTTGAGAATTATTTTTCCAATTTACTATCAATTATCTTCCTATTCATTGTAAGGAAGAATTCATCACCTATAAATAGTGATGGTTTTATTTTGTGAGAAGAACAAGAGATTTACAAGAAAATATAGAGTGAAGAAGGTGAGTAGTATTATATTGTATATATTGAGTTAGTATAGTAAAAGAGACTATTGTATCATTCTCGTTAATAGTGGTCTTGAAACCTTCCTTCAATTTATGTCAGCCTTCAACATGTTGGGTTTTAGAATGTGTGAAAGGAAAATGAAGTGTTGTGACTTTTATGAAGACCAGTGACTAAAATGAAAAGTTGTGACTTTTATGTGGAGTTGTTACTTCTATGAAAACCTGTTGTAACACCTCAGATTGGAGAAGATGAAAAAATGTTGCTTTCCAGGATCTGGTGTCAGAACCAATAGAAGTCACTGACAGATCGTATGTCAGACCACGAATCGTAGGTGGGGTCATGTCATTAGGTTCCAGACTTAGGGGTCTTTCCTCCCACCCATGGCTGACCAGTACGGTCTGTGGTTGGACATACGGGCCGTATGTGAGGGTCAACACCTATTTAGAGGAAAATGGTTTTTGGGTCAACTTCAAACGGTCATATCGCTTAGCACAAAATGAATTATGTGGCCCATAACATATCAAATTAAAGATAATGGAATCATCTTTCTAATGCCACCGAGTTTGATAAAATCTAAGTTCATAGTAAAACGTTATGCTCGTTTTAGTGAAGCCATGTTGGGCAGGCCACGAACCACGACCCACTTGATGGGCAGTGGTTCAAATGATCGACCGTGAGTCCACTCGTGAGTGGCACTTCGTCATCTTTAAGTAAGGGTCGTTTTTGTCCTTTTCCTATGCGTTGGAGCACTTAAACTACGTCGTTTTACTTAGCCTAAGCCTAATAATCTAGTCACACATACCCAAAACCCTCATTCTCCAAAAATCATCCAAGTTAAAACAAAAAGAATAGAAAGAGGTGCTCGTTTCTTTCAAGAACAAGCACAAGTGTTCTTCGAAGTACAGCCTCAAAATCCAAAGGATTTTTTCATAGATTTCGTTACCAGGTATGTGGGATTTCACTAGTAGGTTCCTTTCATCCACTAGGTCCCTATAATTCAGTTAGTTCCTTGATTCCACATAACTTGTTTAGACCTATGGTTTATAAAATCTTGGGAACTGTGGTGATTTCATCTACTATAGCATCCATAGTGTAAATAATATGTTTTCTTGGAAACGCGGCTTAATATCATTTATAAAACTCAGAGCCCTAGTTTGTATAAATTCTCTTAGTCCATGAATTATACTTGCAATGTTAGTTGAATAGAAAATCATGATCCAGATTTTGAATATCACATTCTCAGTATATAAATGTTGAATTCTTAGTTAGCATGTCAGTATTTTGCGCTATTCAGTATTTAGTGCATTTTAGTTTCATATGTATTTAGTTAGGAGTAGACTTAGCACTGAGTTGGACTTAGGTTCAGCGTACCCTCTAGTCCCAGAACTACGGGCACACGTAGGATTATAGTCTCGTGTGTTCGGAATTAGTATCCGTGATCACACCACAGTCATGCCTCTATATCCCTGGCAAGGTATATTGGGTCCTCTCGATGGGGCATATACTCAAACTTTACGTTTAGCTCACGTGGTTTATGTCGGTTAATAGTAGCTCCCACAGTCAAACTCTTAGTGCATTCACTAGGTTTTTAGTATTTGCTTCAGTATACAGTTCAACATGTTATCTTCATGATTAGTACTTGGTGAATGCATTCAACTTATCTTTAAGTTATACTTTAGTACATATATTTATCCTTGTTCAAATTATATTACTATTCAGTTATGTATTGTTTAGCCTAAATACTTTCTTCAGCTTAGTATCTATATACTGCATGCTCAGTACATTCCATGTATTTATGCTTACTTTGCGCTATATCATTTCGTGATGTAGATTCAGGTACTCAGCATCCAGATCACGCATACATCTATTATTAGTCCGCATTCAACAAATTTAGTGGTGAGTACACATATTTCGAGGACAATATACATGCTTTCATTTTAGTAATTAATTTTAGGTTCAGTCTTGCTAGAGTTAGCTGGGGGAATGTCCCAGCAACTTAATTCATTTAGAGGCTTTTCATACAAGTACAAGATTCAGATTGAGTTGTTAACTGGTTGTTTCAATTATCACTAAACTCTTAAGGTTTCATATTTACATTAAGACTATTTGGGTTTTGTCCCAACACTAGATATTCATTGATTTAGCTTCCGCATAGTTCATGCTCTACTTAGGTATTTTCAGTATACTTATGATATTCCTGACTCACGGTTATCTTGGGGTCACTCATGATCCTAGGTCCCATATTACATCAAGGGTTAATGATGGAGCGTTTGACGTCCTTCTTAAGGGAAAAAGTCATCAAATGGCCAATTTTGGCCAAATCGAGGGAAGTTGAGTACCCTGGTGGCATGGGTCGTATGGATCTGAGCTTAATTTAATAAGTGTGTTGTTTGATTCTGTTTACAGGGGTGGCGGGGTAGATTTTGTGAAATGTGGTAAAAATTTGCACGTTGGGCAATTTGGCGAGCTGGGTTGAGCTCGCAGTATAACTCGGCGGTTCACCAAAGTACCCTTAGATCGCCTTTAATTTGGTGTTTTGGTTGTGTTTGAGTCTATAACTTTCAGCGGTAAGCCTGAGCTCGCCTAATGCACTCGACGACTCGCCAAAAGTACCCCTTGATCATCCTTTCTGCGCCCCTAACCCATAAAACACACTATAACTTTTGGCGGGCTAGTTTGAGCTCACCGAATTATGTCGGCAAATAGCTGAATGGCCCTTCACATTGCCGATATGCTATTTTTCTAGGAAATTTTCTGGCCAATCCTTTCGGAGATCCCGATCTGGCTCGCTAAAGTGATTCGGTGACTAACCAATTGGTTCGGCGAGCCTTTCTGCAACCTATTTTCTACATTTTTCTTGAATTATTTCTAACTCATTTTGGTGTGTTTTGTAGATATGGCTAGACAAAAGGTAACATTCCGAGACATACCGCCACACAAGAGGGCAAAAGGAATCACTATAAATGAGGATGCAGCTGCATCCAGAGCGAAGGCCACAAAACATCCTACCATAGGTGGGAAAGGCAAATGAAAAGGAAAGACACCCACTCCTAAGTCACAGGAGGTCAACTCCGACAGTGAGGGAGTGTATGCCACTCACCTCACCACTTCTGAGAGTTAGGGTGAGCACCAGGACCCTCAGGCTGACATTTTTGAGCCTGAGGATGATCAACTAATATTAACTCGGAGAGTTGAAATGCGCTCCAAGAGGATTCATGATCCGTCTAGGATCTGGGTACCACAGGCCTCTACTCCTCCTCCTGTTGCAGACCAGGTTATAGTCCCAGAACCACCTGCACACGGTCCTTCTCCCCGGTCTATGAACAAATTAAAGACTGAGGGTCTAAGGACCATCATTTAGGAGAATAGGCTGTAGATGGATGGAGTGATTGACTGGTAGCCCAAAATATGGCGTACCATGAAGGTTCGCAGGTGTGAGATTTTCACCAAACCCCGGGGTTCCTACATTCCTAGCTGTGTTTGGGAGTTCTACACTGCCTATGGAACCTTCGTGCCACAAGGAAAGAGGAAGGTTGCAACCTTCAA
Organism: Solanum tuberosum; assembly: GCF_000226075.1. Lineage (NCBI taxonomy): Eukaryota > Viridiplantae > Streptophyta > Magnoliopsida > Solanales > Solanaceae > Solanum > Solanum tuberosum. Next base: position 535,740 of record NW_006239129.1, read on the forward strand.
GCTAGTAGACTATGTAGTTGTTAGGGGGAAGAAGGTAAAGTGTGACAACAATGACACAAATGATGCATTGGAATGCACCAACAACATTGCAGACAACTACTAGTACATGATCAAGACAAAGTCCTTGGTGACTATGAAAAGATGGTTAGCTCCTCTTTTATCTGATGGTACTCCTAGATGGATCGAGGCTGGAATGAAAATTGAGAAGAAAGACGTCAACGTGGCAGGAAGGTACTGGTTAGAGTTCATCAGTAGCACCATTATGCCGTCACAGAACAGGTCTATCCTCCACCACACAAAAGCGGCTTGCCTTGGATCGATCATTGTAGGGAAGCATATAAATCTAGACATGATTATTTCACAGGAGGTGACCATGAGGACCAAGCAGCGCAAAACGTCTCTTACTTTTTCGGTGTTGATCACTGAGTTGTACGGACGAGCCCGGGTTCCTCATGATGAAATGAAGGGCCTGGAAGTGATTCCTACCTCCTGCAGCGATATTCAACGGATTGAGGCTGAGTATTTAAAGGACGAGGCTGAGAAGAAGAAGGTAGCCCTAGTGGATTCTTCCCCAGCTGTAGACATTGAGACTTTACCTACAGAAGCAGTTTTGCCTACTCCGGCCCCTAGGACTTCAGGTATATCTTGTGTTGTTCCTTCCATGGCTCAGAGTGCTTCTATTGCTCCCCTGCCTCATAGGTCTGCTGCTAGTGCCATTGCCTCCCTACCTCCACTCACCCACATTCCACTACTATAGATAGGGCATCTTGCCCATTCTGCTGATAGACGTGCCTCCAGGCTTCAGACTATAGTTCTTGGGATGATTTAGAGGGCCCTTACTAATGTTGTAACACCTATCCGAACAAGTATTCACACTCTCACAGCGAGAGTAGAGATTTGTGTGAGTCGACAGGGGGTTACTTTAGAGGTGATGACTTTGAAAGCTGAGGTTTCAGACTTGAGAAAGGATGTAGACTATTAGAAGTCCACATATTTCACTTCTCTCTTAGAGGTAGCTGAGGATCAGGATGCCCCCCTTAGTTCTGAGATGCCTCCGGCCACCACCGGATATATACATATAGATGATGTGGCAGCTGACGAGTCAGAGAAGGAGATGGATGAGGAGCAACTGGATGCTCAGGAGGCGACCATTTATGTAGACCTGCCAGATTTAGAGGAGACGATTGTACAATCGGTCATTATGACATCGCTGATAGAGACTTCCATGGCAGACTTTAGTGGAGCTAGTATTGATGTTACACCAGGCACTGATGCCTAGGATCAGAGTGTTGCGTCGGGTATTAATGCCCCGACAGATGGAGTGACTGTCTAGATAAGATCTTTATTTACCTCCCTCTCTACCGTTTTTATTGATTTTTGTTTATTTGTGTTGCATTTGAGGAAATGTGCCTTTTGTTTTGTGGTGGGGTGAGGTAGTTCCATACTTACCTCTTGTGATTATATTTTGTATGTATTGGTTTTGATTTTGTGTTTTGAATTGTGTGTTGATATTGTTTTGTGGATTTTTAAGCTTATGGCTCCTAGTTTTGAATAGATATGGTTTTGACCCTTTTAAAAATTTTTTACCACCTCTTGTTGTGTTTGAATGTGGTTGTTCTTGTGCAAATTTGAGTATCGGTTATGATCAATACCGATTAATTGAATAGTGCTCTAAATAGAAAAAAAATGAATGTGCGGATACAATGAGTTCAAATAAAGTTGCATAGAAAATGTTTGGACTTTTTGCATCTCGTTGTGACTAGCCGGTTATCGAATGGAGTCTCTTGTGATGAACATTGCACACTAGCAAAAGTGTGGAGTCTCGTTCGATATAGGTGCCAGTGCCTTTTGTGATGAGCTTACCATGAACCTTGTGTGATGACACCTAGAATTTTCCCCGTTGGTCCTGTTGATTAAGTGGTGAAAGCTCTAGAAATTATCTTTGACAACGATTTCGAAGAGTGAAACAATTTGACAATATACCTCTTTTTGTGGCCAACCTTGTGAGATGTGTGAACTTTGTTTGAATCCCCTTTGAGCCTTATCCTTTTCTTGGAAGAAACTTGAGTAATCAAGACCCCAATTTATCAATTCACCCATAATCCTCATGAAGTCATGTGGTTTGTTTGAATAGCCAACTCAGGCAAAAAGCCTAAGTTGGGGGTGTGGTGCAAAGACGAGGTAAATCAAGTGGTGTGAAGAAGTCCCTCTTGAACCATGGATTTGAAAAAGATGGAACCCCTCCATATAAAAAACAAGAAAGAAAAAAAGAAAGCAAAAGAAAAAGAATGAAAAAGTTGTGAAATAAAGGTGTGAAAGTTGCGAAAGAAATGGGGTGTCCGGTATTCCATTGGAAGTGAATAATGGGTGAATTTTGAGCATGAGTGAAAATGCTAAAGAAAAGGAAGGAAAGTGACGTTCATACCACATTTCATGAGGATATCAGCCACTGAGCCTAAATTACCATACCTTTACATTCAACCCCGTTACAAGTCTTGGAAAGACCTTTTTTATATTCAGTGAGCCGAAACAAATGTTGATCAGAAAATAAGGGCAAACCTATGGGTGAATTCATGCATATGTTCATCTTTATGAGTGTGAGAGTTGTATGTGATTCTGGAACTATAAATTGTCGAAGAATTGTGTTCGAATATGGAATCATCTTTGTTGTGAGGGCATTTGAGTCCCTTTGTTGAGCTTGAACTTGCCTTTGAAGCAAGTATTCTGAACTTGAGCATCATTGGTAATGGTGAGTCACAACTTGCATCTTTGAGTGCACAATTGATCCTTGCATGAGTAAATTGAGTCTTGTTGTGTGCATTCATGATTGAGACTTTTGTAGCACTATTCGAGACATCCTTTTTGAATTGTTGAACTTGAGGACAAACAAAAGTTTAAGTTGGGGGTGTTGATGAGTCCGAGATTTGTACTTATTTAGGGCTTTTTTTATATAGATTTTGTGTCCTCAAATGCTTATTTTGTGCCAATAACTGATGTTAAATCCTTGATTTTTAGGCATATGAATTGACGAACAAAGAAACGACACTAATAGGCAAAAAGGAACAAAACGAGCTAAAAGAATGAAAAAAGGCAAGCCTGGTGATCGCTAAGTTCAGTTGGCGAATCGCCGAAGGGCAATATGACTGCCTAAAGTTCCAATGAGCCAAGCCCTGAGGGAAGAAGCCAAGTCGGTGAGATAAAGGAGTAGTCCGCATATCGCCAAGTAGTTTCGCGATGCAGTGAAAGATCGCTCAATGTTACAGACCTTTAGGATGCTGAATACCAAGGCATAAGGCCGATGGAAGAGACCAAAGGGAGGCTCGCCGAGTGGTTTTGCGAGCCCGCCTTACTTCGCCGAATGATTTTCGTAGCTTATGTTTGGTATCTATATATACATTTTTTAACATTTAGTTTAGTATTTATTATCATTCTTCAGACATTATTTGAAGTTTTGAGCACCTGGAGACATTTTTCTCTAGTTTTCCTTAGATTTGAAGAATTGAAGAAATTCACTTTTGAGAAATTGGAAGTGGGTCTTTGAGAATCTTCAAATTGGAGCATTTTAAGGATGAAATTACTCTTACCCAGTTTATGGATAATCAATTTTGTAACAATTTTTACCTTTTTATGATGTCTAGCTAAAACGCCAATTCTTGGGGTTTGATTATATGATTATGGGATGATTTAGCTGATGAGTATTACTAATAGTTAGTTTAAATGCTATTTAAAAGTGAGTTTAATCATTAATTGTGGTTTAATTTAAAAACTGTTCTTGCAAATGTAGTTCTAGCGTTGTGTTATTGGCTTGCTCGAGAGAGAGGTTTTAGAACTAAGGTTTTTGATTGATGGTTTGTGTGTATTGGGTTGACCTGGGTTTATCTCGAGAGAGTGAATCCTAAACCCAATTCCACACATTCAGCTCGAGAGAGTGAATGGATTAAGGCGTGGGCTGGTCTTACTTTGCATGCTTGTTGATGCTCGAGAGAAATCACTTGATTCGCGGTAAATTGTTCGAGAGAAAATTTACCTCCACCGTAGCCTAGCCAACTCACTAATATCTAGTTATTTTTTAAAAGTTGCAATTACCCATATGTCTGTATTAGCCTATAATCGATCACATCCCGAGAATCCGTCTCATATTATTGTTAATTCGTATTGCTTGTGACTGTTGTTTGTAGGTTATAATCAAAACCAAAAACCCTCCATTTGACATTCATGTCACCCCTTGAATTGAATGATGTTTTTATTCGATAACTTTTATTCCTATGACTGATTCGACCATGTTCATACTTTCCAATTGAATTTGAAACACGTACTAGTCCATGTGGGATTCGACCCCAACTCATTTAGTTGGGTTTTATACTGATTAACGATCGTTGACGCTTAGAATTGGATGAAGTGTCTTCGAAACGTTATTAATCAGAACCCCTCTACGAACCTTTTATAATAGCCAACCAACCCCAAGAAAATCCTAATATTAGTTGGAGATGTGGGTCTAGGCCACTTTTGCACTGACTATATTTTCTGAGTGTCAATTCTAATCTCATCACCGGAAACAATGTGGCCTAAGAATGCCACAGACTCAAGCGAAAACTCACATTTGGAGAACTTAGCAAACAACTCCCTATCCTTAAGAGTTTGGAGGACTATTTTGAGATGACTAGCATGATTTTCCTCATTCCTCGAATAGATTAGAATGTCATCAATGAACACGATGACAAACAAATCTAAATAAGGATTGATTATTCTATTCATAAGGTTCATGAACGCTGCAGGCGCATTGGTTAAATCGAATGACATGACCAGAAACATATAATGACCATAACGGGTCATGAAAGTTGTCTTTGGAATATCACATTGCCTTACTCTTAACTGGTGGTAGCCAGATCTGAGGTCTATCTTAGAGAAACAAGTGACACCCTGTATCTGATAAAAAAGATCATCAATTCTTGGAAGAGGATACTTATTCTTTATGGTAACCTTATTGAACTGACGGTAATCTATACACATTCTAAGGGTACCATCTCTCTTCCTCACAAATACGACTAGAGCACCCCAAGGTGAGACACTTGGTCAAATAAAACCCTTCTCAAGGAGATCTTTCAAGTGTTCTTTTAACTCTTTTTACTCTGCTGGTGCCATTCTATATGGCGGAATAGATGTTGGACGACTATCGGGAAAATATCTATACTGAAGTCTATTTTTCTCTCACGAGTGACTCCGGGTAGATTGATATACCGTGAGTTTACGGTATTTCTAATACGTTTCACTTACTAGTTGTGTGTGTCTAAGGCCTTTTTAGATTGGTTTTTATGTGTTTTTACCATGTTTTGCAGGAAAGACGTTCAGGTGCGGATGTGTAGAGACAGCTGAAGGAATTGCAGAAAAAGGGCATCCACGGAGGTGATCTACGGATCGTAGATCCATCCACGGTCCGTAGGTTATGACCGTAGATCAGCAGGCATGATAGTGAGGATAAATCAGGGAAATCTGACTAAGTGTGGAACCACGACGCCCATTGACGGTCCGTAGACTGATCTACGGACCGTACTGTTGATCCGTAGAGTGACACTGCGAGGGTTCCAGTACCTGATTTTTTTAAGATTCTAAGTGTGGAGCTACGGAGGGGATTGACGGACCGTAGGTCGATCTACGGTCCGTGCTGCTGGTCCGT
>NW_006239129.1:544534-544837 GCF_000226075.1 Solanum tuberosum
GACTTACGGACCGTAGATCCATCGACGGTCCGTAAGTCAGTCTCGTGGATCGAAAATGCGTACTTGAACAAAACTTTCCTTAATTTGTTTCCTCTTTTATTTAGGATTTGTTTTCTATAAATAGGACATGTAAACTTCGTTTTTGGGGGTTAGACATTATTATTCTAGTTTTACTTTGTAGCTTTGGAGATTAGTTTGCAACCCTAGCAATTATTGATTTTCCAAGTTCGTTTTGAAGATTTTGGCTTTGCAATTCAAGTTAAATTTCTGGGTTTGTTATTCTCTTTACGTAAGTTCATGATT
>NW_006239129.1:546578-547938 GCF_000226075.1 Solanum tuberosum
TGGATAGACTTGCAGGGAAGGGTTGGTATTGTTTTCTTGATGGGTATTCGGGCTACAATCAAATTTCTATAGCTCCAGAAGACCAAGAAAAGACCACCTTCACTTGCCCATATGGGACTTTTGCTTTCAAACGGATGCCATTCGAATTGTGCAATGCTTCAGCGACATTCCAGAGATGTATGATGTCGATATTTTCTGATATGTTGGAGGACACTATTGAAGTGTTCATGGATGATTTTTCAGTGGTAGGTGATTTGTTTGATCACTGTCTAGAACATCTGGCCGAGGTGCTCAAAAGATGTGAAGACTGCAACTTGGTGCTAAATTGGGAGAAATGTCATTTCATGGTTAAAGAAGGTATAGTGTTGGGTCATCGAATTTCAGAGAAAGGTATTGAGGTTGATAGAGCTAAAGTTGAGGTAATAAAAAAGCTCCCACCACCCATCTCTGTAAAAGTTGTTAGAAGTTTTCTTGGGCATGCATGTTTTTATAGGAGATTCATCAAAGATTTCTCAAAAATTGCACATCCCTTGTGCAAACTGCTCGAGAAGGAGAGTAAGTTCTATTTTGATGATGCTTTTCTTAGAGCATTTGGAGAGTTGAAGAAAAAGTTGGTTACAGCACCTATTATTATTTCACCGGATTGGGGACAACCGTTTGAGGTACTGTGCGATGCGAGTGGAGTGGCGCTTGGTGTAGTATTGGGTCAAAGGCGCGAAAAAATTCTTCACCCTATTTACTATGCTAGCATAGCTCTAAATGTGGCCCAAAAGAATTATACTGTAACCGAACAAGAACTTCTTGCGGTGGTTTTTGCATTCGAAAAATTTCGTTCCTACTTGCTTGGTACTAAGGTCATCGTGCATACTGACCATTCTGCATTGAGGTATTTGATGGCGAAAAAGGATGCAAAACCCCGATTGATTAAATGGGTATTGTTGCTGCAAGAATTTAATTTTGTGGTAAAAGATAGAAAGGGAACCGAAAATCAAGTTCCCGACCATTTGTCCAGATTAGAGGAAGAGGCCATGCTAAAGCTTGGAGATAGGGCTGAAATTAATGATGCTTTCCTAGATGAACAGGTATTGGCCGCTTCTAATGATTTGATTCCTTGGTTTGCAGACTTTGCTAATTATTTGGCAAGCGATATTGCGCCACCCGATTTGTCCTTTCACGAAAGAAAAAAATTTATGCATGATGTGAAGAAATTCTTTTGGGATGAACCTTATTTGTATCGCAGTTGTGCTGATGGGATTATTCGTCGCTGTGTGCCCGAGGTTGAGATGTTGAGTGTACTTGAAGCATGCCATTCATCACCCGTTGGTGGGCATCATAGTGGTATTCGAACTGCACATAAGAT
>NW_006239129.1:549536-549953 GCF_000226075.1 Solanum tuberosum
ACCCCCCGGAAGGTGCTCCCCGACGTAGTCACTGTCTCCCAGTCTGATGAGGAGCACACACTGATCGGGTCACCAACTGGGGCTGCTTCCAGTTCAGAGGTACAGATGTCAGACTCCCAGTCTGCCCACTCTTCACAATCAGAGTCTGTCCATGCTTCAGGCTCCGGTGCTAAATCAACCACATCATCTGGCGAGAATGACCAAGCGGCCTCGTCTGGTGAGGCAACTAGCTTAGAGTCTATACCGGTACCACGGAATGATGACCCCACTCCAGTAGCTGCTGAGCCTAATAGATGGTGTGTAGAGGGCCAATGGCAAATCTATCGGGATGCAAAAATGATCAATGACAAACAGAAAATGGCCCGAACTATTATAGAAGAGCGCAGAGTCCTCACAGGAAGCTTCCACACTGTCCCA
>NW_006239129.1:550771-553562 GCF_000226075.1 Solanum tuberosum
CGGAATGGGTCGCCACTCCACGGTTGGGGATCCGAAATGCCACATTAACTTTTGTGGCCAAGTTCTTCTGGCTGCTGGTACGGAACAGAGTGTCGCCGACTAAAGCTGATAATTACGTCACTTGGGACAGAGCGGTGATGGTTGCCGCATTAGTAGCAGGAGTAGAGATCGACTTTGCTCGCATGCTGTTGGCATAGATCCACGAGAGAGCTTTCAGGACCTCCACTACTTACCCTTTCCCATGTTTGATTTTTCATTTATGCAGGGACTCTGGAGTGCCGATTTGGCATTGTGACAGGTTAGTCCACCCTACAGGGGCATTGGACATCGGCCTTATTCGAGATGAGGCAAATGTGGCAGCACCTCGCAGAGAGCCTCAGATTAAGGTACCCCCCTTGGGCCCCGATCTTGTAGACACTGTGGGGCAGGCATAGGGCGGTGACCCCATTATCCTTGACCGCACCGATACCGTCCCAGGCTCCTCTTCTCAGGCAGCTAGTGTTGCTCCTAGTTCTTCCCGGTCCACACCACATTTAAGAGCAACAGTTGTCCCGATGGCCAGAGTACAAAAGTTAGAGGCACAGATGGCCACAGTGCTGCATCACATCCAGTCGTGGATGCAAAAGACGATTGCTGAACCCGAGGCTAGAATGGAGCGCAGGATGGAGGGGATGATGGACCGTAAGGTCCTGGCGGTTAATAAGCGGCTTGACGCCTTTGAGTTGCGAGTCCTTGAGCGATCAGCTCCGGCCACTTACTTATATGCTTTGCAGGCTGACATAGCCAGCCTACGGACTGATGTTCATGCCATTCTTGCTGCACCGTCAGTTGAGACTCTGGCTGCACCTACTGCGCTGGCTGATGATACAGTGCTAGATGCTCTATTCAGTGGCATCGCCGAGGAGGGGCCTGCACCGACACATGCCAAGGGCAAGCGGCACCGCTCTCATCGCACGGAGGAACAGAAAGCTCAGAAAAGACAACGTCGACAGGAAAAGGAGGCTAGGAGGGCTTCGATTGCAGACGAAGAGTTGCGCCAGCAGAGGGTGCGTGCGACAGCTGCAGCGACATCGAGCTCTGCCCCAGTTGCAGAGGTTCAGCCTATTGTGAGGGGCGTTGCGAGCAACACTGATGGTGCGGAGCAGTTGATAGAGAATACTACTAAGGGTGCTGGGATTGCTGAGGTGGGCACTACTGAGGGTGCCCCCACTGATGTTCTAGAGGGCTCCGGGAAACCGGACCCCCCTGCTTGTTGATTATTCGCCGTTGCTTTGCGCCACAGGTTTGCTTCACTCAAATCCATTCTCTTTTACTGTCTAGGTATGCATTTTGGACAATTGCATCTAATTTAGTTGGGGGTGGGGTAAATGGATTGTGAGTGATAGGGTGAAGTCTATGTAACCCAACTCATGAATCCTCTTTTGGGGTTTTCTTGCCTGTGTTCTTTTCCCCCAAGAGACTATTTATTTTTTGTTGAACCGGCATGTCTTAGGATTGTATGTGTAGAAGCATGATATTTAATGAAGCATGATGGCTTATAAAAATGATACCCGTCAGATTTTGGGATGTGTGTTAGAAGTTATAAGTTACGATTGGTTGAATGTGTTGGTTCTGAGTATGACGTAATCATGGACCAACTTGAGGGCATGACTTAAGCTGAAACTTGAACTGGGAAATCTGATAACCTGATAATGGAACTATGTGCCGAGAGTGTGTGAGAATCGTTGAGTGTTCAAACAGTTTTTGTGCAAAGCTAGAACTTGCCTGGTTAGTCCTGCTAAGACAATTCAATCTAGAAGTTAGGAAGTGATCATAGACCATTGTTCTGAAAAGTCCACAAATCGCCTAAAAGAAGGATCCAACCAAATGAAATAAATGCTCCCTTTGATCCAAATAATTTGAGCCTAAATTAAACCATTTCTTCTTAAACCCTGAACTAACTTTCCCATAATCTACTATATTGGCCCCGGTCCCTCCTTGGACATATGCACTTCGACCTAGGCCAAAGGCCTAAGTTGAGGGTGGCTAATGTAAAAAGTAACTTCAAATCTTGGCCCTGACCCGGCATCGGGTATTGTGTACCTCAACTAATGGAAAATCCATACGTTGAGGGTGGCTATGAAAGAGGGAACTGAAAAGAAAAATGGGTAGGTAAAGAGTGATGATGAAAAGATAGAAAAGAAAGGATGTGACTTGTTGAAAGACTAAAAAAAATAAAATGACAAGAAAATAAAAGGAGCTACAAAACCTGAAGTCGCCGTCGTGGTTGAAGAAAAACGAGGGAAAGAAAGTAAAATGATTGGATGGCAAAAACAGGGCAAAAAAATAAAAAATAAAAAGAAAAAAAAAGAAGTGGAAGACTTAGTGTAAATGTTAAGGAAGGCAGAAAGTCACTAAGCAGCACCCAAATATACCACACCTGAACCTGAGCCTACGTTACAAGCCAAGAAAGTCCTGTAGTGATCCTAGAGTCTATTTTGGAGAGTCTGAGCAGTGAAAATAAGGGCAAGCTTATGGCATTGAGCACTAACTGTTTTTGAAATTACTTCTGAGTGTGAGTGTTGAATAAATCCTTATACTATGAATGCCATTCATTCTAGGAAAAAGGGGCATTTTGTTTGAAGTAAGGGCACTAGTTACATTATCGGAAAGTTGGTATCTTGGTGGTAGTGATGAGGGGTATGTTTTGTGTCAGTTGGTCTATCTATGTCATTGTATGAACCACATGAATTAGCTTATCGAGTCTAAGAGAACGAAAGTGCACCCGAGCAATGAGGAGGTAGAGAGCCAT
>NW_006239129.1:553753-559438 GCF_000226075.1 Solanum tuberosum
ACGCCCATTGACGGTCCGTAGACTGATCTACGGACCGTACTATCGATCCGTAGATTGATACTGCGAGGGTTCCAGTACCTGATTTTTGAAGATTCTAAGTGTGGAGCTACGAAGGGGATTGACGGACCGTAGATCTATGGTCCGTACTATTGGTCCGTTGTTTGCTTCAGAGAAGCTGATTTTTGGATGCTTAAATATTTTCTAAGTCCCGAGTGATGGAAGGGACTTACGGACCGTAGATCCATCGACGGTCCGTAAGTCAGTCTCGTGGATTGAAGACGCGTACCTGAACAAAATTTTCCTTAATTCGTTTCCCTTTTAATTTAGGATTTGTTTTCTATAAATAGGGCTTGTAAACCTCGTTTTTGGGGGTTAGACATTATTATTCAAGTTTTACTTGTTGATTTTGGAGATTAATTTGCAACCCTAGCAATTATTGATTTCCCAAGTTCGTTTTGAAGATTTTTGGCTTTGCAATTCAAGTTAAATTTCTGGGTTTGTTATTCTCTTTACGTAAGTTCATGATTTCTTCATCTACAATTATGAATTGTGTTCTTGCCAATATGAGTAACTAAATTCACAACTAGGGTTGTGGGAAGCATGATCGATTAACAAAGTATGAATAGTAAATAAGCAATTCTTGACTAGTATTTTGCATGCATTGATAATTCTTTCGTTCAAAAGTGTTTTTAACGAGTACACGCGTTAGAAGTTTCCTTGTTGCTACTTGCCGGACCAAGGAGGTAACCAACAGGAAAAGAATTATCAACATAGATTTAGTGTGATACTATCTAATAGGCTAGTGTCGATTGGTGCGAAGTAATAACTAAGCCCAACATCGATTATGATGTCTAATATGAGGTAAAGGTAAGGGTTAGTAAATTATACACACGTAGCCGGACCAAGGTGCGGGGTGAAATTCTCTAGATGCCGGACCAAGGATTTAGAGATACCTAACTTATCACTTTGCATGTAATAAACTAGAAAAGGATTGCTGTTACTAGGATTGCTGCGTTATGAGATTGTGGGGAACACGTATACCCTAGTTATTTCTCTTATCTTGATAACAACCTAAGTTGAGTTTGATTATTGATTACTTATTAAGTTCTTGCTATTTGTTTTACACAAACACAACCCCCCTTTTATTATCTGTTTCTGGAAATAACTTGACTAATTGAATATAATTGTTAGTTAAAGTAAAGTCTAAACCATTTTCCTCGTGGGATCGATCCCAACCTACAAGTTGGGTTCTCTACTAGATAACGATCGCTTATACTTCTGTAAGGAGGTGTAATTTGAACGTATCATAGATCATATGGAAATACCTCTAGAAACTCACTCACAAATGGAAATGACTCAATAGGAGGTATCTCAACACTATAATCATTAACTCGGACTAAGTGATAGACACACCCCTTGGAAACGAACTTTCTCACTTGAAGGTACGAAATAAAATGTCCCTTAGGCACTGCTGAACTACTCCTCCACTCAAAGACTGGCTCATTAGTAAACTGGAACTTAACAACTCGAGTTCTACAATCAGTGGAGGCATAACAGTCATGAAGCCAGTCCATACCCAGATTAACATCAAAATCCACCATGTCTAACTAAACTAAAATCAGCCATGGTGCTCTTGTGATTGATGGAAATGGTACAACCACGATCGACTCGCTCACCTAGAATAAACTCCCTAACAGGTGTAGAAACACAAAAGAACTCATAGAGTTTCTCTGGAAGGACATCAAAATTCATTGCAACTTAAGGAGACACAAAAGATAAACTTGCTCCTTGGTTTAGCAAAGCATAAACATCAAGAGTAAAGATTTTGATGATACTAGTGACAACATCTAGAGAATTCTCTTGCTCTTGACAACTAGTGATGGCATATAGGAGGTTTTCTCCTCCGCCTGTACCTGAAGTAGCTCTTCTAGGTGCATCCCTGTCTCGTGGAGAAAATGAAGAAGATTAGGCTATATTTCCCCTATTTCCGTTTCCCCGCTTGTTCTTAGGACATTCTTTCATGAAGTGACCCTCTTGACCACACTTGAAACATCATGTAGAGCTATTGCGACAAGCACATGGGTGGTTCCTACCACACATAGCACATGTAGGACCCCAATTACCTCCTTGTTCCACACTACCCTGAGAATGTGCAGGTCTAGCTCTGAAGTTCTAAAAATTCTGACTATTATACTCACCTCTATTCCTTGGTGCAGGTGCGCTAGCAGATGATGGTGCAGGTGCGCTAGCAGATGATGGTGCAGGTCCATTATGATTATGTTATAAAGAAGACCAGTTCACATTATTCGTTTGTTGCCCAAACTCATTCCCCGAAGTCTTAGCCTTCTTGTTTCTGAATTCTTCCCTATCCCTCAGCTTCTCTTCCTCAACCTGCTGCACATAAACCATCAACCTTGCTATATCCATGTCCCCTATTAGCAAAGCTGCCTTGCCCTCTTTGATTGACAGATGAGACAATCGAGCAACAAACAGACTCATCCTGCTTCTTATATCTATAACCATCTCCAGGGCATATCGGGAAAGTTGGGTGAACTTCAAACTGTACTCATGAACACTTAGTGATTCCTGCTTAAAAGTAGGAATTCTTGTACCTTGGCTTCTCTCAGTTCACGAGGAAAGAAACGCCCCAAGAAAGCCTCCTCAAACATAGCCCAACTCAAAATTCATGCACCCTCAGCTCTTCCCTTCTTCCACTACCCTTCTTCCACTAGTCAAACCAAGTCCTAGAAACACTCTTCAGTTGATATGCATCTAGTTCCACTCGCTCAGCATCAACAATATGCATAACCTCAAACACCTTTTGCAGTTCCTCAACAAAGTTCTCTGGATCCTCAGTAGTACTTGAACAAGTGAAGCTTGGGGATTCATCCTTAGAAACTCATGAATTCTTGAAGTATCATTCACTTCATGTCGATTATCTCTTTGACCAGCTTGATTGGCCACCGCTTGACTTAACATTCTGATCGCTTCCCTAAAATAAGTATTGGTGACCTCTCCTTGGGGTTGCATTTCTGGTGCATTAGGTACCCATTGCTCCTCAACGTTCATTCTAGCAGGACGACCTCGGGATGCTCCTCATGGAGGCATGATCTTAAAGACACACGCAGGTACGAGTTAGAAAGAGACTTTATAAAGATTAACTCTATCGCACGAAATGAATGTGAAAGAAGTGAGATAGTTCTTAAATGTCGCAGTCTTCTAATTATAGATGTGGCAGGCTACACACCGATAACTAGGACTCTACGGACATGACTTCATAGACTCCCTAGGACTATTGAACTCTGTTCTCTGATACCAAGTTTGTCACGCTCCGAGCCTACACCCTGGGCGGTAATGGCACTCGATGACCATTGTTGGCCCCAAGCGAACCCTTGGTTTGGCTAGACTCTCATCGGAAGACTTAGTCAACATAAATGTACTAAAATACAATCTTAAATAAACTGTCTGAAAAGATAAACTGAGAATGTTTAGAAATATCATTCAACTTAGCCAAAAATGGCAACTCAAGTCTTTTAAAATCAAACAACTGAAATATCAAGACTAAAGAACTCATATCTAACTGTCTATGAAGCCTCTAGATACTAAGAGGGATGTCGGGACAAGACCCCCAATCATCCTCATTACAACTGAATAGCAAAAAGCATTAAAACCCAACCAAAGGGATCCTCCAGAAAGCAAGGAGGCTCACCAACTGACTCTGAGTGCTGAAATTGATCAACGAGGGGCTGGATGCTTATCCTGGTTACCTGTATCTACATCATAAAATGATGTAGGCCAAATGATATTAGTACATTGAATGTACAAGCATGCAAAGGGAAAATTAAACATGACATAACCTTGAACTGAATTCTGAAAAAAATACTTACCTCAGCTTTACTCAACTCATGGATACTCAACTCAATGTAGAAATAAACAACAATAAAGATGCAGTTTATATAAAGCATTTAAACAGTCGGTAGCAACTCAATATATTGAAGAAATACAATAAAACTCATTTTATATATAATAAAGTAATATAATTCGGTGGGAGTTTCTCAAACCGACAATCATCACTATGAGCTAATGTGATGATACAACGTCTCGCTCACACTGCCAGAACTAGCCTATAACTTGTCGGGATACAAAACGCCTCAACTAAGTGGATCCACTAGTCTATGCTAACAAGCAATAAGGAATCATTTAAAAAGTATGACTCTTTCTACCCACGGTGGCTACATGGTTTATGGAGACATTGAGTTATTATGAACAAGTTTAAAACAATTGCCTAATTCTTTCGAAAGAGTCTAAGAACTCTCTTGACTTGCCACTTAGCTCAACCCTGAATTGAATTTATGGATTCAAGGGCCATGATCTCGTGTTATAGACAATATCATGATGTTTAGAGGTACCTTATATTGTCGAAATCAACTAGGTAACATAGGTACGATTCAAGGACACTCAAACCGAAAGAAGTTGGAAAGTGTAGAAGACCTTGCGTTCCTGGCACTCTGAGTGGCGCGTGGCGCCAGTGGGCAAAATTCAAAAGCTGGGTTGGGGTGCACTGGATAGCGCGGCACCCCAGAGCCCAAACTAAAGAATTTTATTTGGGGCGCTCTAAGTGGCGCGGTGCCTCAGCCCCCTCCCCAGATTTTTGACCAATTGTATTGCTCGTTTTTCAAGTCTAAACTCCGTAGATTCGAATGGTTCCTTCCCCAAACGTTTAGAATCGAGTACACAACCAAAATGTGCAAGAATCAACTCAGAAAACATACATTTTCATGAATTTAACTCAAGAACTTCTCAACAACTTCAACAAACCAAGAACCCAATAGAATTTCAACAAAACCCATTAAGAACTCAATTTCTTTACTTTCAAGAACATAAATTCGCGGAATTGAATCATGATTGGTGCATGGGCGAACTAACTCAATGCTATGTGATCTCACATACCTCGTAGGGATAAACCCATGGCGAAATTTACAAGCTTATCTTCAAGAACGTGACGAATCGTTGCTTATTTTCCTCTTTTCTCCTCTTCTTTTCGCTTCTCTCAAAACCCTAACTTAAACTTGTAAAGCGTAAACTGAACCAATTCAGTTTAGACCCCAACTTTATTACCAAAAACGAATGTAATTAATAGGGTAGTGAAAAGACCATAAGACCCTTCTAAAATCTGATTTTGACTTTCCTTATCTAGATAGCCCAACTTTGAATGGACATATCTCCCTCATTCGAACTTGAAATCAAGAAAACTAGGCGGCTTTGGAAAGATAATTGAAAGATCGTTCCTACGGTATCTGGTAGCACACCTAAAGCATCCTGACCTAGGATTTATGTTCATTTGAAGTTGACCCAAAACTCATACTTAGCTTAACTTTGTCAAACTTTTCAAATTTGATTATTTCCAAGAACGATTTCTTTCTAATTCTAGTTCTTTCTAGTTCCTTCAAATAGCGATGTATTACAAGAAGCATTATTACCTTAAGGTTGTGATCACCATGAAAACACTAGGAAGTGCGTGATATAATTTAAATTGTATCTTTAAGAAAATAGTACCCTTCACTATCAACTACAATTCTTCCAACATTTTATAGAGAATTCTTTAGTACTCTAATTGCTCCTTTTTGTTATAGTTATGCATGTTAACTAATTTAATATAAATATATATATATATATATATATATA
>NW_006239129.1:560427-583269 GCF_000226075.1 Solanum tuberosum
ATATAAATATATATATATATATATATATATAGTGGTTAATGAACTGCTAAAAGAAGTAACAACATATTTTAAATGTCTCTAATTAGTAAATCTTATCTACGAGTGGATGTTCCAATTTAATTTAACATTTATTTCTTGCGTTGTGGTTCATCAAAAGATTTAGTGAGTTATTAATTTAATATTGTTTTGACGAACAAATAAAAAAAGGACCCACCACACAATTTTTGTAATTTTTGGGACAGTTTGTAGGTCCTAAGTACAATGGAGTATTCATTAAATATTAAAGAAATCTCGAATAAGAAGTAAAAGATAATTTTTAAAAGGGAGATAACTAATGCAATTTTTGGTGAAAATCAATAGGAAATGATTTTTAAAATATTAATTTATTGTTTCTCTGAGAAGGACATGGTAGAAAGAATTCAATACTATGAAATATGAAAAGATTATAAACAACTTTCTATTTTTGTTCATAATTAGATTTATGAAATTTAAAATTATATCTAATTGGTAAATTGGTCCTCCCCTCGTACCTATCATAAGAAAACTATTTTTTTAAAAAATTAAAAAATATATTATTCCTCAAGTCCCAATTTATTAGATTTTCAAGTTTAGTCCAATTTATTCTTTAGGTAAAACCATACATCTCTTTTGATATTTATGTTTTATATTTATTCTGACTTTTTTACTCCTTCCTCACCCATTCAATTTTTTTCAAGTAAATGTCAATTTTGTTTTCTTTATTTTCCAATAATAAAAATAAACGAAGAAACTCAAAAGCATAGCAAATGTATGTAAATAATGAGTCTCAAATCATTAATGAGGTGATTCATGAAATTGATTGACACTACACTTTATGAATTTGTTAACACAATATATTTTGAATTATACATATTCCAGTCATAAATGTTGAAATGTTACAATTGTATGACAAATTGAAAAATGCTCATTGCAAAAATTAAAGTGATTTTTGTCCCACATCAAACTATATTGTATATTGCAACAATATAATTATCGTAAAATAAAGGATCAACACATGCATTAGAAACTAATGTACCAAAAGAAGAATAACCTTAGATGGTTCCCTATCTATTAATAAGGTTTATACATCATCTAAAACAGGCTTGCAAATTGTCATATGCTATGCAGGACAAATTAAAAGTAGAAAGAAGGAATCAAAAGTACAATTTTTAAACTGAAATGCTTCATCATTAAAAAATAAGTCTATGTAACTAAAATGTTCAAGCATACATATCTAATTGTTCACTTGTGAAGATCAATCCTTTGTTACTTTCAAGCTGAGACTATTGTATCGTTATCATTATTAGTGGTCTTGAAACTTTCCTCCAATTTGTGTCAGCCTTCGACATATTGGGTTTTAAAAAGTGAATGGAAAATGAAGTGTTGTGACTTTTATGATGATATGTGACTTTAATGAAAAGTTGTGACTTTTATGAGGAGTTGTTACTTTTATGAAAAGTTGTTGTAACACCTCAGATGCAAGAAGATGGAAAAAATTAGCTTTCTTGGATCTGGTGTCAGAACCAAAGAAAGCCATCAACGGACCGTATGTCAGACCATGGACTGTAGGTGGTGTCGTCGTTGGGTTCCAGACTTAGGGGTCTCTGATTTCACCCACGATCGACCAGTACGATCCGTGGTTGGACCTACGCTCCGTAGGTGAGGGTCAACAACTATTTAGAGGAAAATGGCTTTTGGGTCTGTCACAACTCGAGTCTACACCCTGGACGTGGCCGACGCTCGAGAACCATTGCTGGCTCCCAAGTGAACCCTCATCATGGTTGACTACAAGCAGAAAACTAACTGAAGAATACAAAATCTTAAAACTGAATTAAATTTCATTGATCTCAATTACTCAGCCCTTTTAAAAGTTTGTACTATACCTAAAAGATAGTAAATACTGAAAACTACTCAGCTCTGTCTATCTAGGAAGCCTCTTCTATTATAGACGCATATCGAGATAAGACCCACAACATCCTAACGAACTAAAAATAATATATGAACCCTCCGGAAGTAAGGAGGTTCACCATAGCTAACTGGAACTGCAAGTGGTATCAATGAAGCTACTGCTGATGACCCTGAATACCTATATCTACATCATAAAAGATGCAAGCGAAATGGCATCAGTATACAGAATGTACGAGCATGTAAGTGGAATTCTAAAACATAAACATAAGCTTGAACTAATGGAAAAGAAACATACTTAGCTCTTCTCAACTTATTCAACTAAACTCAACTCAATGAAATAGGGCTCAACATAAAAATAAGGTAGTCAACTAAGTGAAACATAGTTCAAATAAACTCAGGGAAATAGGGCTTAACTCAATAATAAGATACTAAACTTAGTGAAACATAGTTCAACTTAACTCAGAGAAATAGGGCTCAACTAAATAATAAGATACTCAACTCATTGGAACATAGTTAAACTCAACTAAGAGAAATAGGGGTCAACTCAATAATAAAATACTCAACTCAGTGGAACATAGTTCAATTCAATTCAGAGAAATAGGGCTAAACTCAATAATAAGATACTCAACTAAATGGAACATAGTTTTATTCAACTCGAAGAAATACGGCTCAACTCAATAATAAGATACTCAACTGAGTGTAATATAGTTTAGCTAAACTTAGAGAAATAGGGCTCAACTTAATAATTAGATACTGTACTCAGGATACCCAAGGATAAAGCAACAATAAAACATACAATATATAGAAAAATGTAAAACAATAAATAGCAACTCAATTATACTTAAAAATACAATAATAATTCAAGTGCATGTGAAAACACAAAATTAACTCTTATTTGCGAAATTCTCTAGCCGACAACAATCACTATGAGCTATGTGATGATACAATACTTTGCCCACGCTACCAGAAATGTCCTATACCTTGCCGGGGTATAGAACTACCTAACTAAGTGGATCCACTAAGCTATGCTTAAAAATCAATAAGGAATCATCTACAAAGCATGACCCTTTCTACCCATGTTGGCTAGATGGTATATGAGGGCTTTGAGTTTTTTGAACTCTCCCCCATATCGTTGCTCAATACTACTCCCAAAATATAACTTAACTTATATGTTTAAAAAAAAAAACCATTTCCTCATCCTCAACTTTGAGATT
Organism: Solanum tuberosum; assembly: GCF_000226075.1. Classification (NCBI taxonomy): domain Eukaryota; kingdom Viridiplantae; phylum Streptophyta; class Magnoliopsida; order Solanales; family Solanaceae; genus Solanum; species Solanum tuberosum. The sequence continues at coordinate 563,568 of NW_006239129.1, forward strand.
ATTACTCAAAAGGTTTATTTTAAAAGAGATTATACTCAAAACTCCTCATGAACTCTTTTGGAAATCGTTTATTCCTCTCTTCTGAAATGTAAAAAAAATTAGTTTTCGGAATACCTAGTTCTCATTTATCATTCTGAAAAAATGAAACTTGACTCTCATCATCCTCATCCTCACTTACTCAAGTCTTAAAACAAATTCTAAATAATTGTAATAGACTTCTCAAAAAAGGATTCATGCCGAATTATGGACGTGAACGACTCAATTCAAGGTTTTCAATAACCATATATAAAACTCAATACTCAGAACTCAACAATTCCAGAACTGAAGGACTCAAGGATACTACTCATCTCAGGAATTGCTCGACTCATAGGGTCCATGAAGGGCATGACTGAGTCAACTCAAGGACCTCCATGTATAATATATGGTAATCCATAATTATGAAATATAGTTTTAAAAGGGGTTATGAACTCAATACTCAAGAACTTAGAACTCATAGATCCTTTCAAAGATACTCAATTTATGGAGTTCATGTGGAATTATGGACATGAACAACTCGACTCAAGGGTCTCAATGAAAATATTCAACTCATGGGTACAACTCTTCTAAATCTCATACTTACTTCCTCAAACTTAGCTCATATTGATAGTTTATCTCAACGCATTCACAATTTAACTCAAGGACTTTCTTGAACTCTACTCTTGACTTTTTGTTGAATTTTCATTATGCATTCAAGAGTTATAACTTGGATAGGAATGATCTTTTAAGGATTAGATGAAGATTTTAATTGTGAATAGCATGTAGGAAACATAGGTACGATTCGAGGGGACTCACGCGGAAAAAAGGGTGGAGGTGTAGGAGACCTAGCAACCCTGACGCAATGTGTGGCTCTGGGCTCCATACCTTATCCTACAGATCACTGGTTGGGGCGCATTGAGTGGTGCAACGCCCCATGTCCCAGCCTAGAAAACCGATGAATTTTCTTTCTCAAATTTGTTCCCTAACTAATCAAGAAATGAATGATTTCCCTCAAACTCTTTTGGACCCTTAAACCCAACATAATTACGGCCAATTTTACACCAAAACTCACAAAGAACAATCACTCATTTATAATTCTCACCTCAAGAACTCAACAAAAACTTAAGTATCAAAAAACAAAACAGAAAACCTAAAGAACTCAACAAGATTATCAATATACACAATCTCATGGATGAAATTCGTAAAATAAACACATGATTTTCATGTGGGAGAACAAACCCAACACAATGGAATCTTACATACCTCAAAGAACTAGGTTCTTGGCGAAATCTTGAATTTCTTGAACGAATGCTTGAAACTTTGAACTTTTTCTCCTCTTGAATCTTCTCTCTAAATACCTAAATGCTTTGGGGATGAATGAGAATTATTCTAATAGTTTATACCATTAATTAGATTTAATTCGCATTTTGACAGAGTGGGGATAAGGAAAAGACTAAAATACCCCTCATTAGTTCGGTTGGAAAGGCCCTATCTAGTGAGGCTGTACTCAAACGGTCATATCTCCCTCATACGAGCTTGAAATTTAGAAAACCCGGTGGCATTGGGTCTCCTAACTCATCATGTGCTAAACATTATGGTCATTTGAAGTTTACCCAAAACTTAGAAGAACTTAGGAATGACTTTAATGAACTCTCTTTAGTTCTTTTTATAACTCAAGGTGCTATATCTAGTGACCTTAATACTTAATAAAATTGGAAATTCCTCGGTAAAATCATACTTCCTACAAAGAATGGTTCGAGTCTTAACTCAAAAAAATTCCGGGGTGATACATTATCTTCCCATTGAGATCATTCGTCCCCGAATGACAGCTAGACTTGGTATGGAGCAGGGTTACTCTCACTATCTCTTCTGACTCATGAACTTGCCTACGAACACAGGCTGGACTGATTCGTACCAAGAGTTGGGACCTTCTATAGCACCTAAATCAAGAACAATTATGTTGTGAACATAGCCATGATCTCTCTGAAGTTACCTTATCTGAAGCAAATGACATTTAGGCATGAAGTAAGACTAGGAATACCATGCCTCATTGGTTGCAACTCATAGCTCCCACCAGGATACATGACTACTCTTACCAAGGTTTGAATCTAATGGTAATCTCTTGTTGTATTCAAACTTAACCCAAAATCCTAAGGTTCAAGCTCTATACCTCTTTATAGGGAGTCACATCCCAAGAACATTACTTTTTACCACCACATTTAATCAACATTGGGCTCATATAAGGAACAACCTAATGTTTAACAACACCACTTTCACGCTTAGTACTCTAATAACTCCATGGACTCCTACTAACCATTTCCTTAAGAAGTTCTCATTCTCTCATCATTTCTGCCATACAAATTAGTATTTCCCGCATTACTACTCGAAACCAACTATTGTCTCTCATTTAACTATTTCTCATCGTCAAAACTCTTCCTCCTCCTTTATAATCTTAGATGGAATTATCACACCATCATTATCACAATAGGAACATTAACCTTCTTCTTCTAACACCACTCCACTACAAAAAGGACATCTGAATAGATATCTTCCATGCTCTTTTGAACTCATTACTATCATATTCTCAACACTTTACTTGATTTTCTAATGTTATAATTTCCCCCTTAGTTCTAAAGATGAAACTAGAAAGATATGGACCTATTCCATCATCTCTAAAGTGGTCTACACCCCCCTTTACTCTAACACTCAGGAAAAGTTTATCTTATGACTACCAAACTCTCCATACTTGGTACTAGGATCTCCTTCTAAGGTGTTTTCTCTTGACCTCAAATTAGGGACCTTTTATGGCCACATACTCGGTGTACCTGTTACTGCTCTTCCTTCATTTATCTTCTCTATGGGTGATAATACCACACTTTCATTGCAAGGTACCACTTTGATATCCTCGCCTACTTCAGGTCAAACCTACTAATTCAAATCTCAAAACTAACTCATATTGCCATCTTTTGATAAAGACACTCGTCTCAAATTCAAGATTAGTGTCTAGTACTAAACATGTATATCAATATGATTGCTCACACCATGTACTACTTGCTACTACTAGAAAACTCAAGAACCACTCACCCACTAAGATGTCACGACAAGTAGGAAATCTTTATCACTTAGTCTATATACTTACATGTGTACTGCCACAACCCTTTTCATAACTTATAAAGTACTAATTGCTCACTTATTATACCTCATTACTTAATCACTTCTAGAACCTTCTAAACATCATGACCCTCTCAAAACAATTCATAAGCCTAGCTTAGATCTATCACCTCATGAATACTATGTCCTTTTAGTCAATGCATATATTTAGTCTCCTCTAACACGATGTTACATCGACATCAACTCTGTTTTGGTTAAAATATACTCTATCTCATGCAGACTAGTAACTATTCCTCTTCCTTCTACCAACAACTCTCTACAAAATTATTATTCCTTATTCCACTCATAAAGAAACTTATCACTTATAACAAACTTGGTGCATGAATGCAATAACATAATCTGCCCCTTCACCATCTCCCTTTAATAGATTACTGAACTTCTGCATACTTTCCTCTTAATTTAAGGGGCACTCCTTACTATTACTGCTATTAACCTTGTAATTCATACTATCTTTTAGGGTGAAAATACTACCCATCCTCTAAACATACTTTCTCATAAGAATCTCAACTGCAACAAGATTTAGAGAAGAGAGTACATCTTGCTTTTAGCTTTAACGCATGATGCATAGGAATATGAGTGCATTTTCCTGAACTCAACACTTAACTTACTCCCATGCTTCCCTCAATCCCCTCTGCAGTGTCTTGACTTCCTAATGTTTTTTTGTATGACCAACTCATCAATAAATGACCGTCTCTCCTTTTCAGCCACCACTAGTATGAGGGGTAGTCGAATGGATATGTGAATGCACGAGTTGGAATAAGTGTATATGACATAGTTCTATTGCACGATTAAGAGTATGAAAGAAGGGAAACTTTTCTTAAATGCCTCTAGTCCCTCTATTATAGAAATAGGGCCCTGTCAACCATATACAAAACCCAATTGACACGGCTTCATAGATACCCTAGGACACTTGAAAACTTGGCTTTGATACCAGGTTTGTCACGACTAGAGTCTACACCCTGGACTTTGCCTGCACTCGAGAACCATTGCTGGTCCCTAAGAGAATCCTTATCCTGGTTGACTACAATCGCAAGACTAACTCAAGAATACAAAAGCTAAAAGCTCAATTAAATTTCATTGAACTAAAATACTCAACCCTTTTAAAAGTCTGTACAATACTCAAAAGAAAGAAAATACATAAAACTCCTCAACTTTGTCTATCTGTGAAGCCTCTCTACTATAGACCAATATCGGGATAAGACCCACGACATCCTAACAAACTGAAAATTAAAAGGGAACCCTCCGGAAGCAAGGAGGCTCACCACAGCGAACTGGTACCGCAAGCTGTATCAATGAAACTTCTGTTGATGACCCTGAATACATGTATCTGCATCATAAAAGATGCAGACCAAATTACATCAGTACATAAAACGTAGGAGCATGTAAGGGGAATTCTAAAGCATAAACATCACCTTGAACTGATGGAAAAGAAACATACTGACCTCTTCTTAACTCACTTAAATAACCCAACTCAACTCAAAGAAATTGTGCTCAACTTAACAATAAGGTACTGAACTAAGTGAAACATAGTTCAACTAAATTCGAAGAAATAGGGATCAACTCAATAATAAGATATTCAACTCAGTGGAACATAGTTCAACTCAACTTAGAGAAATTGGGCTCAACTCAATAATAAGACACTCAAGTTAGTGGAACATAATTCAATTCAACTCAGAGAAAAAGTGCTCAACTTAATAATAAGATACTCAACTCAGTGTAACATAGTTCAACTCATCTCAGATAAATATGGCTCACCTAAATAATAAGATACTCAACTCAGTGGAACTTAGCTCAACTCATCTAAAAGAAATAAGGTTTAACTAAATAATAAGATACTCGACTTAGTGGAACTTAGTTCAACTCAACTCAAAGAAATAGGGCTTAACCAATAATAAAATACTCAACTCAGGATACCCAAAGATAAAGCAACAATAAAAGATACAATATATGGAAAGCTGTAAAACAATAGATGTAAACTCAATAGTGTAACACCTCAGAAATCATACCTGAACCTTGCAGCAGAAAATAATAGAATATTTTGAACCATGGCAGGGTTCACAGACCGTGAAAGGAACCATGGTCCGTCGACCTGCCCATGGTTCCTGCCCACCCAGAAGTGGTGGACCATAGGACCCTTCACGGATCGTGGACACCCATACAAGCCATGGGATGGCTCGTGGAGGCCAGGCTGAAAACAAACCAAGCTCAGGCCTCATACCACGGAGCCCACAATGGGTCGTGGTCTTGATGACGATCTGTGTGAGGGTTCGTCGTCCTAACCTAGCTTACCCCTAGCCCAAGTGAAGGACAACAGTGGCCTTAACAGTCTGTGGTCCCCCACAAGGTCCGCGGTATGGCTCGTTTAAGGGACCTCCCGGAACGAGTATTCATTGGCCAATAATCCACGACCCACTTGACTATCCGTGGTCCATTTGACGGTTCGTCAATGGAATTGTTGTAGGCCTCCATCAGGTTTTAAGTCAAGGTCATTTTTGTCTTCTCCCCTATGCTTTGGGAAGTAAAACTACGCCATTTAAATCTTAAACTACGCCGTTTTACTCATTTTAAGTCTAATAACTTAGTAAGAACATAACCAAAACCTTTATTAACGAAAATCATCCAAACTTAGAGAAAAAAAGAGTGAAAAGTTGATAGCCCTCTCAAGAACACGCTGTAGGTTTTCTTCAAGTTTAATCCCCGAAATCAAAGGATATCTCCATAGATTTTGTCACTTGGTATGTGAGATTTCAATAGTGGGTTCCATTCATCTACTAGGTTACTAGCATTCAGTCAGCTCCTTGATTCTTCATATCTTGTTTACACCTAGGGTTTCTAAAACCTTTAATATTTACTATGATTTAGTAGTTGTAGTATCCTAAATCGAAATAACATGTTTTCTTGGACAGTTTGCTTATTTCCTTGTATGAAACTCAGAACCATACTTGTGTAGATTCTCTTAGTTCATGAATTACACTTGCTAGGTCAGTTAGACAGATAATCATGCTTCAGATTTCGAATGTCACATTATAAGTACATAAATGTTGCATTTTCAGATTTGCATATCAGTATTTGAGTTATTTAGTATGTCAGTATTTCAGGTACATTTCAGTCATATACATATTCAGCTGGGAGAACACTTAACACCGAGGTGTACTAGGGTTCAGCATACCCTTATAGTCCTAGAACTACGTGCCCATGTAGGAGTATAAGTCCCTTCTGTTGGGCATTAGATTTAGTGATCACGCCAGTTATACCTTTATACCCCTGGAAGGGTATATTGGGTCCTCTCGATAGGTCGTATAGATTGGACTCCATGTTTAGCTCACGTGGTTTTATGTCGGTTAGTAGTATCTCGCACAGTCAAACTCTTAGTGCATTCGACCAGGTTTTCAGTATATACTTCAGTATTCAGTTCAACGTGTCATGTTCATGATTAGTACTTGGTAATTGCATTAAGTTTAGCTTTTCAGTATTTATTTTAATATTTACAGTATTGCTCAGTTATGTTTTGTTCAATTTATATATATTTGTTCAGCTTAGTAGCTATATCATACATGCTCCGTACATTCCAAGTACTGGCACATATTCTGCACTACATTCTTTTATGATGTAGGTTCAAGTACTGAGCATTCAGACCGTGCTTAGATCGATCCTCGATCTGCATTCAACAGCTTTAGTAGGGAGTCCTCATACTCTGAGGATAATAGACATGCTTTCATTTCAATCTTTACATTTCAGTTTCAATTTTGTTAAGAGTTAGCTTGGGAGCATGTTGCAGCAACTCAACTCCGTTAAAGCTTTTCAGACATAGTAGTAGTATCAACTTGGATTGTTGAGTTGATCTTTCAGTTATCACTAAATGTTACTATGTTTTATATATTCAGATTAGTTGGGTTGCTCCCAGTTTCAGATAGCCATTTTTTTATATTCCGCATAGTTTATGTCTCTTTAGTTATCGTTCAACATGTTTATATTATGCCAGACACAGGGTTAGCTTGGGTTCACTCGTGATCCTAGGTCACGTGTTACGTCAATGGGGTAGCCTCGAGGAGTGACAAAATTGGTATAAGAGCATTAGGTTCAAGAGTCCTAGGATGTATGAATGTGGCGCTAAGAAGAGTCTTTTTCTTGGGTGTGAAGTGCACCACATCTAATGAGAGCGAGGCTATGAAGTATTTTAGAAAATAAATACTTTACTTCCTTGATATTCTTATGTACGTGGGTATGATCTCCTTTCTAATTCGTCATTATACAATTCAGATCATGCCTCATCATAGAGTTAACACATGGAATGCTAATTCATGCAATGCTAACGCAGTTCCTCCAGTCCTAAACCATGAGGTTTTGAATAAAGAATTTTGGAATGTGATCCAGCTCTTGGCTCAGAGTTTAGCCAACCAGAACAATAAGTAGGCCCTAGTTCCTACAAACACTAATGATGGATCAGCTGTAGCTAAGGTTCGAGATTTCGTGAAGATGAATCCACCTGATTTTATAGGGTCGTAGGTTGGTGAGGACCCACAAAAGCTCATTTATGAGGCTAAGGAAATCTTTGGAGTGATGCAGATGGCTGGTAATGATAGGGTGGAGTTTGAATCCTACCAGCTTAAGGATATAGCTCACATTTGGTTCACTCAATAGAAGGAAAACAGGGGTGCGGCCGTGACTTGGGAGTGTTTTACTAGAGCTTTTCTTGATAGGTTCTTCCCAAGGGAGCGGAGAGAAGTTAAGGCACAAGTTTTTATTAATTTGAAGCAGGGTACCATGTAATACAGACTTAAGTTCACCCAGCTCTCTAGGTATGCTCCACACATGGTTGCTGATCCAAGGGCCCAAATGAGTATATTTCTGTTTGGGGTATCCGACTTGGTGCAAACAAAGTGCAGAAATGCTATGTTGTTAGAGGATATGAATATTTCTAGGCTTATGACTTATGATAAGCTTAGGGAAATGGTTAAGGACAACAAGAAAGCTAGAAAACGATACTATTAGTACTCTCAGAAAAACTCAGGCTATGGGAATCGCTCACAGTTTCAGCAAAGGAATACAGCCCCAACATCTTCATCTGCTAGTTCTCCATCCCCCAGGTTTCAATAAGATTCGAAAGGTATGGCATCGGGCTATAAGTATCAGGGGAATGCTTCAGGTAATAGACTTTCCCAACTAGTCCAAAGTGTCCTAAGAACCATCCGAGCGAATGTCTTGCAGGCTAGGAAAGGTGCTTTAGGTGTGGTCAGTCCGACCATAGGTTGAAGGATTTCCCTTCTGCCAGGCAGGGGCAAGGAGGTAACAACAATAGGGCCCAGTCTAGAGCTCCAGCAATACCAACAGGTCGTCCAACTCAGCAGGGTACTTTATCCAGTATAGGTGTCGGTCAGCGCCAAAACAAGTTGTATGCTCTCAAGGCTCGCCAGGACCAAGAAGATTCTCCTAATATGGTCACCGGTACGTTACGACTCTTTCATTTAGATGCTTATGCATTGTTAGATCGAAGGGCTACAATGTCTTTTGTGACTCAATATATAGCAGTTAACTTCGGTGTCACTACAGAAACACTTTCAGAACCCTTCTAAGTTTCTACTCCAGTTGGTGACCCACTTATAGCTAGACGAGTATACATAAATTGTACTTTCACTGTCTATTAGAAAGTCACCTCTACAGATCTTCTAGAGTTAGAAATGGTAGATCTCGATATCATTCTAGGCATCGATTGGTTACATTCTTGTTATGCCTCAGTCGACTATAGAACTAGGATCGTTCGGTTTCAGTTTCCAAATGAGCCACTATTAGAATGAAAGGGTAGTAACTCATTGCCTATGGGTTGATTAATCTCTTACCTTAAGGCAAGAAAAATGATTCCCAAAGGGTATATCTACCATCTTGTTCGTGTTAAGGATTCAAACTCTCAAACCCTAACTTTTGAGTCATTCCCGGTAGTAAATGAGTTTCCAGAAGTTCTTCCTAGAGTTCCTCTCAAAAAAGAAATCAACTTTGGAATAGATCTCCGTTGAGATACGCAGCCCATTGCGATTCCTCCTTACATAATCTCTCCTTCCTAGTTGAAGGAATTGAAAGAGCAATTAAGACCTTCTAGATAAGTGCTTCAATAGACCTAGTATCTCTCCATGGGGTGCTCTAGTATTGTCGTGAAAAAGAAAGACGGTTCACTTAGAATGTGCATTGAATATCGACAGTTGAAAAAAGTCACAATCAAGAATAAGTATCCCATCCCCAAGATTGATGACTTGTGGGACCAACTTCAGGGTGCTAGTTTCTTTTCTGCGATAGATGTCAGATTTGGCTATCATTAGCTTAGAATTAGAGATAGAGACATTCCAAAGACAACATTCAGGACTCGATATGGTCATTATGAATTTTTAGTTATGTATTTTGGACTAACAAATGCTCTTGCAGCTTTCATGGACTTAATGAACAGGGTGTTCAAACAGTATTTGGACTTGCTTGTCATTGCCTTTATCAATGATATCCTCATTTATTCTCAAAGTGAGGAGGAGCATGCGACTTATCTTAGAGAGGTTGTGAAAACTCTCAAAGATCGCCAGCTATTCACTAAGTTTAGCAAATGAGAATTCTGGTTACAGTCCATCGCTTTCCTTGGTCATGTGGCATCCAGCAAAGGGATCCGAGTGGATTCTCAGAAAAATTGAGGTAGTACAACACTGGCCCAGACCCATATCTCCAACATATATCTAAAGTTTCTTGGGTTCGGCCGGTTATTATAGGAGATTTGTTGAAGGATTTTCATCCATAGCTTCCCCATTGACCAAGTTAACTCAGAAAAAGGTCAAATTTCAGCGGTCAAATGAGTGTGAGAAAAGATTCTCAGAACTGAAAACTAGATTGAATACAGCTCCGGTCTTGACTCTACCAGATGGTTCAGATGGTTATATAATTTTTTGTGATGCCTCCAGGGTCATCCTAGGTTTTGTATTGATCCAATGAGGTAAGGTCATAACTTATGCTTCTAGGGAACATAAGTTCCATGAGAAGAACTACCCGACTCATGACCTCTAGCTTATAGCTGTAGTATTTACCCTAAAGATTTAGAGACTATACTTGTATGGTGTTCATGTTGATGTATTCATAGATCATAAAAGCGTATAGTATGTGTTCACCCAGAAAGAGTTAAATCTTCGTCAGAGGAGATGGCTTGAATTCCTCGAAGACTTTGACATGAATGTGCTTTACCATTCTGGTAAGGCCAATATAGTAGGTGATGCTCTCAACATGTTGTCTATGGGTAGTGTAGCACATATTGAGGAAGAAAGTAAAGAGTTAGCCAAAGAAGTTCATCAGCTTGCTCGTTTAGGAATTTGTCTTACGGACACATCATATAGTGGGGTGATAGTTCAGAATGGATCAAAATCTTCATTGGTAGTGCCGGTTAAGGAAAAATAGGACAGTGATCCTATATTACTTCAGTTGAAAGGTGCAATTCATCAATAGAAAGTTGAGGTTTTCTCCCAAGGGGGAGATGATGTGCTTCATTACCAGGCTCGCTTATGTTTTCCTAATATGGGTAAGCTGAGGCAGTAGATCCTTACAAAAGCCCATTACTCCTGGCATTCCATTCATACAGGTGCCACTAAGAAGTATCGTGATCTACATAAAGTCTTTTGGTGGAACGACATGAAGAGGGACATAGCAGATCTTGTGGCGAAATGTTCTAACTGTCGACAGGTTAAGGTAGAACATCAAAAACTAGGAGGTATGACTTAGGAGATTAACATTCCTACATAGAAGTGGGAACTGGTAAAGATGGACTTCATTACGGGTTTACCTCGTACTCATAGAAAAGATGACTCAATTTGGGTGATAGTAGATAGAGTCACTTAGTCCACTCACTTGTTGGTTTTCAAGACTACACATTCAGCGGAATCTTAGATAGAGGTCCTCAATTTACCTCTCATTTTGAGAAATCTTTTTAGAGAGGTCTTGGTACTCAGATAAATCGCAGTACGACATTTCATCCACACATGGATGGCCAGGTAGAGCATACAATTCAGACCTTAGAGGACATGTTGAGAGCTTGGGTGACCGATTTAAAGGGTAGTTGCGATGATCATCTACCTCTCATAGAGTTTGCCTATAATAATAGCTTCCATTCCAATATTCCGATGGCCCCTTATGAGGCATTATATAGGCGTAGATGTTGGTTCCCGATTGGTTGGTTTGAAGTAGTTGAATTAGCATTAATTACGCCTAATTCGATTCATGAAGCTATGGAGAAAGTTAAGCTCATCAGAGATAGACTAAAGACAGCCCAGGGTCATAAGAAATCCTATGGAGATGTAAGGAGAAGTGACTTAGTGTTTGAAATCAATGATTGGGTTTTCCTGAAGATGTCACTTATGAAGGGGTGATGAGATTTGGCAAGAAAGGGAAGCTCAGTCCTAGATATGTAGGTCCTTACAGGATCCTGAAAAGGGTTGGTATTGTGGCATATAAGTTAGAGTTACCTGCAGAACTAGCAGCGGTTCATTTAGTCTTTCACATTTCATTGTTCAGGAAGTGTGTGGGCGATTCGATATCAATACTACAATTAGAAAGTGTGGTTGTGAAGGATAGTATCCTTATGAAGAAGTGAAAGTTAAAATTCTTGACCATCAGGTTCGTAGGTTGAGAAATAAAGAAGTTGCTTGAGTGAAGGTTTTATGGAGGAGTCAGTCCGTAGAGGTAGCTACTTGGGAATCAGAAGCAATAATGAAGGCTAGGTATCGTCATTTGTTTCGTTCCGATTCCATTTTAGCTTGAGGTAATAGTTCCTCTCCAGTCTCTCAGTTTACTTTTGTGTAAATTCAGGCTCAGTATCTTTTTCCTTCAGTTTTTCTTGCATTTACAACATATTTGCATGTTCTTAGAACTCAATTCAATTAGATATCGGTTCTTGTACTTACTGATAAGGAATGCAGCTCCTTTCTCCATACCAAGGTAGTTTAGACTTCATTCGAAGATGAATGATCCTAAGAGGGAGATATTGTAACACCTCAGAAATCAGACCAGAACCTTGCAGTAGAAAACAACAGAATTTGGTGAACCACAACAGGGTTCACGGACCGTGAAAGGAACCACGGTCTGTCGACTTGCCCTTGGTTCATGCCTACCCAGAAGTGGTCGACCACGGGACCTTTCATGGGCCGTAGACCACCACACGAGCCGTGTGAAAGCTCGTGGAGGCTAGGCAGAACCAACCTAAGCTCTGACCACGGACCCCACCACGGGACCTTGCATGTCTTATAGAATCTATGTAAATGTTTTAAGGGCACTTTGAGAGTAAAGTGTCAATGATTATGATATTGATGTTGTGTTGCTAGAAATGACACTCTCATGAATACGTATGAACTTTAATGTGAAATGTCTTCTCACATGGAACGATTCTAGTTTGAAAGGCTTACTCACCTAAAATTAATCAAAGCACTATGATAGCTTAAATTAGTGATATGATATCCATTCATGAATAGCTTTACTTGGTAAGACAAGACTATGCATGGTAGTTTGAGTAGTAGATCTCATGGATATCCTTGGATTGAGAACTCGTACCCTTTCAAAGGTTAGCTTGGTCTAGCATGGGAGGATCCTTGAATGATAGCATGACTTTTTAAGGACAAACCATTTCATTGGTAGCTTGGATTGAGAAATAGTACCCTTCCTTGAGTAGCTTGGACTTGCTTCAGAGGATGCTTTCTATGATAGCTTGGTCTAGCATAATGAGGTGGTTTTCCTTGGTAGCCTTGAATTGGTAAATTGTAACCCTTCATGAGTAATGATGTGTGTTGGACTAGTAAAAAAGTACTCTTCTATGTATATTATGAAAATGAGGGACTAATCCCTAAGTTAAAGTAGCCTAGTATTATGAAACAAACTTTACTTCAAAGAGGTATTGTAAGTATGTTTATATATGAGATTGATTGTATGATGATAGCTTAGCTTGGATTGATAATCGAATTGATTTCCTTGACATGTATGACAAGAGGTTAATGACCTATGTAATGAGCAAGAACAAGTTGAGGTTACTTGAAAAGTGTTCCTCTTATGATATGATGATTTATGTGCATTGAGTATGCTTATGACTTATGTTGCTATCTTTTATGATTATGGTATATGTCTAATGTTGACTAATCCCTATGTTATGCTTATGTTGATGATTTATGCTAGCCATCATTTTTAGTAAATATTTCTACTAACGCATACTCTTGCCTACATTCTTATCATATGTAGTGACTTTCATCCGTGAGGCTAGGTTCATGGTAGAGCAAGGACTGAAGATTTGGTGAGTCCTCATAGCATTGAGTATTTGATCAACTTTCCTTTATGTATTTCATTTTATGTTTAGAACTATGTATGGGCTATGTCCCTAAGACTATTCAAGTATTAGATGGTTTGAGACTAGTGCAAAGACTTCCGCTTTGTTTTATGAGACTTTGATTGTATTGGAAAACGTTTTAAATTTCTACAACATTTTCTATTAACTAATGTTATGAAAGCTAAGTGGCATGAATGAGGCCTCTCGGGGTTTTATACACCATGTTACATCTAGGGTGTACCCCTGGGTTGTGACAAACTTGGTAATCAGAGCACAATGTTTAGAATGGTTCTAGGATGTCTCAAACAATATCTAATAGAGTCTTGTTTATAAGTGTTAAGCGCGCCACATTGATGAATGAGAGGATATTAGATGTTTAGGAAACCACACTTCTTTATTACTATAAGTCATGTCATAGAGTCTAACTCTCTTAGGTCGTTCTCCTAATTCGTGCCCGATGGTTTTCATGATATGACTACTAAAAGGGATAATGCTAGAAGGAATGATGAAGATAATAAGAATCAAGAGATTCCTCCTCAGGTTCCTCCCTAAGCTCCTTCTCAATCTCTGATTGACCCATTGAATGAGAATGTAAAAAATGTGGAGTTTAGGTTGGCATTCCAAATGATGGCTCAAGCCGTGACGGCACAAGTCAACAAGGAAGTGGTAGATCCCGTGATCCCAAATATGGGTATGATGGAATCAAAAGTGAGGGATTTTATGAGGATGAACCCTCCGGAATTTTATGGATCGAAAGTTGAGGAAGATCCTCAAGATTTTATAAATGATTTCTATAAGGTGTTAAAAATTATGGGGGTTACTTTTGTGGAGAAGGCGAAATTAGCCGCTTACCAACTCAAGAGGGTTGCACAAGTTTGGTTTAATCAATGGAAAGAAGCTAGACCGGTAGTAGTGGATCCCATAGAGTGGGAAAGGTTCAAAACCACTTTTCCTGATAAGTTTTTCCCTGTAGAAAAAGATGAGGCTGTGTTGCTCGAGTTCATAAATCTTAGGCAAGGTAAAATTAGTGTTAAGGAATATGCGTTGAGGGTTACTCAATTTTCAAAATATTCTCCATCCATAGTGGACCACTCTAGGTTGAGAATAAGTAAGTTTGTGTCGGGAGTGTCCGATTAAGTAGTGAAAGAATGTCGTACCGCCATGCTCATTGGTAACATGGATATTGGTCAACTTATGACTCATTCCCAATAGGTTAAAGAGGAGAAACTAAACGGGATAGTTAGGGAGAAAAAGAGGATTAGAAATGGCAATGAAAATTCCTCGCATGTAAGGTCCGATGGACATGGTCGTCCTAAGTATCGACAAAGGTTTTCCGGGCAAGACTCCTCCAATGCTCCTAAGTATAGTGAAGATAGGGTGCCTAACCCTAAACTAGAAGGAATTAGTAGTGAATCCTTGTGGCTTACTTGTGCTAGATGTGGAAAGATACATGAGGGAAGATGTTTAGCCGGAATGGAGGGTTTCTTTAGTTTTGGTGAAAGTGGCCACCAGATGATGAATTGTCCAAATATGAAGGCTAAGGGAATAGAGGAAAAGAAAGTTTCTACTCGTTGTTTGGATGGGAATGCTCCAAAGAAAAATTGGTTCTTGCTCTCCACGCTAGAAGTTAACAAGAGTATCCTCCGAATGTTGCTACCGCTATGTCTTTTACACTTTATTAGATTCCGGTGTTACTTTGTCTTTTTTGACTTGATAGATTTGATATGCTAGACTTTGATGTTGTCTTTAGTATGAATGGGCTTCATTATTGTTATTGTCTTATGGATGGTACAACCCGATATGATTGTTATGAATTTTTGGTATGTTAAAAATATTTGATAAGTAGGGTGTTTAGAAATTACCTTGAGATGTTCAATTAGTAGACTCCTATATAGGGTAGTAGTATAGTTCACCAAGGGTTAGGATCATCTTGTGTTATAGATGTGAAGGCTCAGTGATGACTTCATCCGACCTTAGTATTGAAACAACCGGTGCTTAGAAAGTCAGTTTAGGCTTTCTCCCAAGGGGGAGATGGTGTTCTTAGAAAGCAAGGTCGGTGAGTGTTCCTATTGTTCATAATTTGGGTTGCTTTAAGTTCTCACTTTGAAAGGTGTAATGAGTCTGGGAAGTTTAGTCCCCATTTTATATGCCCATATGAGATCTTAGACCGGCAAGTTAGGAAATGGAAGAACAGGGAAGTTGCTTCCGTGAAAATGTTATTGAGGTATCTTTTAGTGAGGGTCTTAGTTGAGGGTACTATTGGGGAGGCCGAGGACATTATGAAGTCCCGTTAACCTCATCTTTTTCTTTTACTTCTTCTTTAGCTTGAGATTATGAGTCCCTCATGGTTTGTTCTTTGTGTGAAGTGATATGTGTTTTATATGATACCATTATTTCCTTATGTTGTGCGTGTTCATAAAGAAATCAGTTTTCATGATTGATTTTTCTCATATTGTAGTGCATTGATTATGAGTGGCCTATAGACTACATGAGATGAGTTATAAATAATGTCGTAGCTTGGAGTTGAGAGATTCGTCCTTGGAAGTATGTTATGAGTATAGATTGCATTTAGGCTCCATGAGATTGTGTCGAGCATGCTTATAGCTTGGAGATGGTAGTTCACCTAGAACATGAGAAATGTTAGAATTTCATTTATTATGGGTCGTTAGATGTACTTCCTACCTTCCATGTGATGCATTGAGCATGTTTATCTTGGAATTGATGATTCCTTCTTGATTGTGTGCATTTAGATGAGTTGCACGCATGTTGGGTTGCTAATCTTGAGTCATTTCCCTTAAGAGGTGCTTAGAACGTCATTCGAGGACGAATGATCCCAAGGGAGAGATAATGTAACACCTCGTATTCAAAATAGAGGATAACATGTTAAGACTTGAAGGTGCCAACCCAAAAGGACAAATTATAGGCCCCAAGAAAATTGCTTGAAGCAGTGAACCACTGCCACGACTCACGCCCTCTGGATAGGTCCACGACATGTGGCTAAGGATTCGACAATAGCCAAATTTCATTGTCAACACCAAGCCCGACCAGGACGGACCATAGGTCCAGCCACGGTCCGTCGGTGTGGTCTCGTGGGTAGTCTCTCGGGATGGTTAAGTGTAACACCCCGGAAACTAGTGAGTTGAACTAGTGTGTTGTAGAGTCTTGTAGTGTATTTTTGGAGTGTCGTATGAGGGTTAAAATAAAGATAAATGGTTCCTGTACTTAGAATAGGAGTTTTAGGAATTAAACATCCTGGTACGATTCCCCAAGGACTATCCAAGGGTTCCTTGAGGAGGACCCCAAAACTGTCCCCCAAAACAGCTCATTTTAGTGACCTACGTATGGCCATTGACGGCCAGTAGACTAGACCATGCCGCATAGGTCATGGGTGTAGGTCAAGGCCTGCACAGGCCTGAAACTTTAGGCCTCAGTCGCCAACCACGAGACCAATTGACGGCAAGTAGACCCATACACGGTTCGTGGATGGGTGATCCGTAGATGGTGCCAGTTTTTAAACTTTTAGTTTTAAGTTAGGAGTTTGGGAATTAATTAGTTCATTAATTAAGTGCTTAGGGGGTCGGTGAAGTTGTTAAATAACCACCTATAAATACCTAATAAGACCCTAAACTAATCACTTTAACTCATTCATCAAAAGACCCCAAATTACTTTCCTAAAATCATCTCTGTAGAATAGAAGATGAAAAAGAAGAAGAGAAGAGAAGAGGGAAGCAACTTAGGGCTATTTTCACCGTTGATTAAAGATTTGTTTGGGGCTTTGATTGAAGGTATGTCAAGCTTAATCATCCATGGGTTCTTCCACCCATGGAGCCGCCATAGTTTACCCCACTTCTGAAATCAAAAACCCCATTCTAGCTAGGTTTGTGCTTGCATTGTGGGTAGGGCTTGGATGTGATTCCAATCTAGTGGATAACTTCAAATTATGATTTGTTTAACTTTTTTTAGTGATATTATGATGATTTCATGTGATTTCTATGATGAACCGTAATTTAAATTTATGAATGTGATCTTTGTGGGTTGTGCCATTAGAGGTGAAATTGAACGTCCATGAGTGATCTTCCTAAATCAATGTTGTGTGTAGTAATTGATCAAGATTAGGAATACCTAGACTTGAATTTAACTAGACTCTATATTATATGATTGATCTTGACTTGTAAAGATGGAATTGAACCTTTAAGGCAAATTATGACTAAAATCATCTAGTATTAAAGAATGTGATTGAATGTCTTGTAATCTAGGTTCATGATATTCTTTCATGTTGTAGAGTCATTGAGAATGAGGAGTCATAGTGATGAATGATGATCATTAGGGCTTAATCAAAAAGCTAATATGATTAACTTTAGATCCTAAGGCTTTGAGAGTAAAACCTACATATGATACCAAGGCTAATGAATAGGAATGTGTTGAATGACTTTACCTATCTAAGATCACCTTATGAATCATAGATTGTAAGTAATGATAGAATCACTTAGGTCTTGGTGATGTCCTTGTCTAATGAAGAATTCTAGACATGATGCTAAACATGAATATGAACTTAACATGAAAGACTTCTCACATAGAATGATTCTAGGTTGAATGGTTTGCTCACCTAAAATGAATCTAAGTCTTAGGACTATTAAAATGTGATGAGGCTTGTTGTGATTCCCCTAAATGACCTTTACATGATAGGAATGTGTGGTGAGTTCCCTTACTCCAAAATAACTAAGTATGGGGGAGTGTGATGTGATGACCCTTTGGATATGTGTGACTCCTAAGGCAAGAGGTGATTACCTATTAGCCTTTATGTTGGCAAAGTGGAGGCTAATAACTACATTACACATTAAAATTGATATGGAGGTGAATACCTATATCACCTTCAAATGGATATGGGGGAGAATACCTATATCACCTTAAAAATGTATATGGAGGGGATTACCTATATTTATCTAATAATGAACATGGAGGAGAATACTTATGATTCATTGTTATGTAAGCCTAGAGGTGAATACCCTTAATTTTATGATTCCATGATATATATGGCTTGAGGTGACTTCCCTTGTCCTTCATGATGAACTAAACATTTTTGCCTTCATGTGACTTCCCCCTTGCATTTATGAAAATGAGCATAACTAGTTTAGTATTGTAGGTCTAGATATCTCTCAACTTCATGCATGCTTAAGAGATGATTACCCCTGTCTTTATGATGTTAAGAGATGATGAACATGTATAATGAACCTAGACATGCTACAAGAAGTACCTCATAGGTTCCACCTTTATAATTAACTAAGATTATGCTTTAAGTAGCATTTCCTAGAGTTCAAACATGATGAACTAAGATCTACCTAGTTTAGAATCTCTTAGGGTTCAAAACAATAAGAAACAAAGATAGACTTAGTTAAGTGTCTCCTAGAGTTTGAATGGTTTGAAAAGACGGATAGTCTCTAGGTTAAGGAACATGAGTATGATGACCTAAAGAAGTACTTAGTATGAGTAGTAGTATGGGATGCTACTCATGCCTTGCACAAGTATGACTAAACTTTACCTTATGAGTGTTGTCTTACATGAGTGATGCTTGATGGATTGTTGCTAATGATGCCTTCCAAAATAGGATTGACTAGAGGTGATAATTCCTTTGTCTACATGAAGTAAGCTCATAGTAAGACCAAAAGGAGGGTGAATATGGCTAAGATGATTCCAAGGCTATGCTTAGTGTGAAGGTTAGTATAGGATTCTTTTCATGCATTGCACAAGTGTATCTTGAGGTTCTTTAGGAGTAAGATGTCATTATGGTTGAAAGACTTATGGCTTAACCATGCACATAGACTATGATTAAGATGACTAAAAATGGATACTTGGCTTGGGTGGTATTATGAGATGCTATTCTTGCCTTGCAATTGTATGCTTTTGAAGTTACTTGAGAATGGTGCTATTATGGTATGGATGACCAAGGGTCAATTATGCTTATGTGATTATGATTTAGGTAGCTAAATCAAAGGGCTTTCCATGGATATATTATTGGCCACCCAAATAATTTGTGTGCTAGGAGATATGACACTCCAAAGTACACCCTCGAAAAGGCTTCACTTGGAAATTTCGGATTTTGATACGGTTGCTCTAAAATTTGGGTTACACCCATTTCCCACTCAATTTGACCCCCTAAACAAGAATATGAAGTCGGATTTTCGAAAAACGAAA
>NW_006239129.1:589477-614621 GCF_000226075.1 Solanum tuberosum
CTAACTCAAAGGGCTTCCCATGGATATATTATTGGCCACCCAAATAATTTGTGTGCTAGGAGATATGACCCTCCAAAGTAGACCCTCGAAAAAGGCTTCACTTGGAAATTTCGGATTTTGATACGGTTACTCTAAAATTTGGGTTAGACCCATTTCCCACTCAATTTGACCCCCTAAACAAGAATATGAAGTCGGATTTTCAAAAAACGAAACGGATTTTTTTATATATAGCTAAACAAGTTTCCGGTAACTTCCGAAGCACATTTTTAAGAACTTTTTGGGTCATTTCAACGCCCCATCGAGAAGACCCAATATTCTCTGCGAGGGTATAAAGGCATGACTGATGTGATCACTAATATGATGCCCACAAAGGGGAGTTATAAACCTAAAAGGGAACGTAATTATGGGTCTATGAGGGTGACTTACCCTAGTACAACTCGGTATTAAGCCAACTCCCAACAAGAATGTGTACAATACAACACAACTGAAATAAATTGGATAGCTCAATATTCTGACATGCTAACTGAAAATGTAAGATTAAGTACTGATAATGAAAACATTTTAAAACTGAGGCATGTATAACTCTTGTTCTGACCAAGCATGGGTAATTCATGAACTAAGAGAATATACACAACTAGGGCTCTGAGTTTCATTCAAGGAACTAAGCAACATGGTAACGAAAAGCATAAAAATCTGATTAGGATCTCTAACAGCTATATCACAACAATTATCTGAAGTTCTAGAAATCCTAGGTCAAAATAAGATATAGAGAATCAAGAATCTAACTGAATTCTAGGGAGCTTGTGGATGAAAGGAATCCACTAGGGAAATCCCACATACCTGGCAATAAATTTTATAGAGAAATCTTTCTATTTCAGGGCTGAAAGTGAAGGAAACTTCCTTCGTTATTGGAGAGGGTTTGGTCAGCTGTCACTTCTTCTTTTGTTCTGGTTTGATCGATTTTTTGGAGAATGAATTGATTATGGTAAGTTCTGATTTAGTTACTAGGCTTAAACTGACCAAAACTATGTAGTTTAGGTGCCCAATGCATAGGGGGAAACACTAAACAACCCTTGACTTAAAAATTATTGTGGCCATCGACGGGCGTGACCGATAGCCCGTCCTACCAGTCTGTCGATTGGCTGTCAGGGAACGGTGCTGAAGGCCACGATCCACAAACCTAGACAATAGACCGTCGTCTGACCTACGATCCGTAGGTCCTGTCGTGGGTTGAGACTTTGCTAAAATTCTGAGGGGGTTCTGGGAAAGAGTTGCATGTGGCCAACCACGAACCCTCACATATGGTCCGTCGGTCAACCTATGGTCCGTAGGTGGCCTCCATTGCTGGCACCTGCAACATCTGAAATTCAGCATTGCCTAATTTAGAATCTGGGGTGTTATAGTGGGTTTTATGCCATGAAAGAGGAATTCAGGATTTAGAGATAATCTTCTAGGATTGATGAAATACATGACAAATTGCTTGAGATTTAAGCATGTAGTAATGAATTGCTTGAAGCGTAGAACAGGTAGGAATGAATTGAACTAGATTGAAGTATATATGACGAATCGTGATTATTAATTCTTGAGACTGAGCTTATATGATTAAGTATGATTAGAACTGCTTAAGAATGTAGCATGTGATTAGAATGTCTTGTGATCCAGGCATATGTGATGATTATGAAGAAGTATTGCTTTGAGCATGAAGCTATATGATTGATAAATTGTAGATAGGATGGTTGTGGAAGGATTCACCACATGACTCTATTATGAGTATATCAGATTATGCATGTCTTATAGAATATATGAAAATGCTTGAAGGACACTTTGAGAGTAAAGTGTCAATGATTAGGATATTAATGTTGTGTTGCTTGAAAGGACATTCTGATGAACACATATGAACTTTAATGTGAGAGGTTTTCTCACATATAACGATTCTAAGTTGAAATGTTTACTCACCTTAAATGAATCAACGCATGTATGAACTACGATAGCTTGAAGTAGTGATATGATATCCCTTCATGAGTAGCTTGACTTGGTAATATAAGACCATGCATGGTAGCTAGAGTAGTAGATCTCATGGATAGGCTTGGATTGAGATATCGTACCCTTCCAAAGGCTAGCTTTATTTATCATAGGAGGATGCTTGTATGATAGCATGACCTGGTAAGGCACAACAATTTCATTGGTAGCTTGGATTGAGTAATAGTACCCTTTCTTGAGTAGCTTGGACTTGCATGAGAGGATTATTTCCATGACAACTTGGTCTAGGATAATGAGGTGTTTTTCCTTGGTAGCTTTGAATTAGTAAATCATAACCCTTCATGAGTAATGATGTGTCTTGGACAAGTAAAAAAGTACTCTTCCATAACTAGTATGAACATGAGGGACTAATCCCTAAAACAAAGTAGCCTAGTATGATGAAAGAAGCTTTACCTCAAAGAGGTATTGTAAGTATGTTTATATATGAGATTGATTGTTTGATGATACTTTAGTTTGGATTTTTAATTCATTTTCTTTCCTTGATATGTATTACTAGAGGTTGAAGACGTACGTAATGAGTAAGAAAAAGTTGAGGTTACTTGGGAAGTGTTCCTCTTATGATATGATGATTTATGTGCATTGAATATGCTTATGACTTATGTGGCAATCTCTTATGATTGTGGTATATGTCTTATGTAGACTAATGCCAATTTTATGTTTATGATGATGATTTATGCTAGCCATCATATTTAGTACTTCTTTGTACGAACACATACTCTTGCCTACATTCTTATCAAATGTAGGGTCTGACGATATTAAGTTTCATTCCCGTGGTTAGGTTCACAGTAGAGCAAGGAGTGAAGATTTTGTGAGTTCTCATAGCATCGAGGGTTTGGTCACCTTTCCTTTATGTCTTTAATTTTATGAGTAGAACTATTGTATGTGTTGGGTCCCTAAGACTATTCAATTATTAGATGGTTTGAGACAAGTGCAAAGACTTCCGCTTCGTTTTATGAGACTTTGATTGTATTGGAAACTGTTTTAAATTTATACACCCTTTTTTATTACCTTATGTTATGAAAGCTAAGTTGCTTGTATGAGCCGTAACGGGGTGTTGTATTACATCGAGGGTGTACCTGTAGGTCGTAACAAACTTGGTAATCAGAGCACAAGGTTTAGAATGGCTTTAGGATGTCTCAAACCACTTCGAGTAGAGTTTTGTTCATAAGTATGAACCGCGCCACAATTATGAATGAGAGGCTATTAGATGTTTAGTAAACTTCACTTCTTCATTACTCTATGTCGTGCCATAGAGTCTAACTCTATTAGGTCTTTCTCCTAATCCATGCCCGATGATTTTCAGGATATGACCACTACAAGGGCTAAAGCTAGAAGGAATGAGGAAGATAATATGAATCAAGAGGTTCCTCCCAAAGCTCCTCCTCAATATCCGATTGACCTATTGAATGAGAATGTAACAAATGTGAAGTTTAGGTCGACATTCCAAGTGTTGGCTCAAGGCGTGATGGCAAAATCCAAGAGGGAAGTGGTAGCTCCCGTGAACCCAAATGTGGATACAACGGCTTTAAGAGTGAGGGCTTTATGAGGATGAACCCTCCAAAATTTTATGGCTCCAAATTGAGGAAGATCGTCAAGATTTTATAAATGAGGACTATAAGGTGTTAGATATTATGGGGGTTACTTTTGCGGAGAAGGCGGAATTGGCCACTTACCAACTCAAGGGGGGTGCACATGTTTGGTTTAATCAATAAAAAGAAGGTAGACCTGTAGGAATGGGTCCAATAGAGCGGAAAAGGTTCAAAGCCTTATTTCAGGATAGGTTGTTTTCTCTAGATATGAGAGAGGCTTTCTTCCACGAGTTTATAAACCTTAGGAAAGGTAAAATGAGTGTTAAGGAATATGCGTTGAGGTGTGCTCAATTGTCGAAATATGCTCCATCCCAAGTGGCCGACCCTAGGTAAAAAATGAGTAAGTTTGTGTTGGGAGTGTTCGATTTATTAGTGAAAGAATATCGTACCACCTTGCTTATTGGTGACATGGATATTGCTCGACTTATGACTCATGCCCAACAAATTGAAGAGGAGAATCTAAAAGGGAGAGCTAGGGAGAAAAATAGTTCTAGAAATGATGATGAAAATTCCTCTCATGTATGGTCCGATGGACATGGTCGACCTAAGTATCGACAAAAGTTTTTTGTGGAAGACTTCTCCAATGCTCCTAAGTATAGTGCAGATAGGGTGTCTAACTGTAAATTGCTAGGAATTAGTAGTGAATACCTATGGCCTACTTGTGCTAGAAGAGGAAAGAGACTTGAGGAAAGATGTTTAGCCAAAATGGAGGGTTGCTTTAGTTGTGGTGAAAGTGGCCACAAGATGAGTAATTGTCCAAATATGAAGGCTAAGGAAAGAGAGGGTTAGAAAGTTGCTCGTAGTTGTTCAGATGGGAATGCTTTGAAGCTATATAAGTTATATGCTTTTCAAGCTAGAGGTGAACAAAAGTGTCCTCCGAATGTTGCTACCGGTATGTGTTTTATGCTTTATTAGACTCCGGTGTTGCTTTGTCTTTTGTGACTCCACAGATTTGATATCCTAGATTTTGATGTTGTCTTTAGGATGATTGGGTGGCATTAATGTTATTAACTTATTGATGGTAGAACCTGATATGATCTTTATGAGTTTTGGGTATGTTGCAATGATTTGATGAGTAGGGTGTTTAGATAATACCTTGAGATGTTCAATTAGTAGACTTTTATAGATGGTAGTAGTATAGTTCACTAAGGGTTAGGATCATCTTATGTGATAGATGTGAATTCTTAGTGATGCCTTGATCCGACCTTAAAATTGAAAGAAGTTGTGCTTAGAAAGTTTGTTTAGGCTTTCTCCCAAGGGGGAGATGGTGTGCTTAGAAAGCAAGATCGTTGATTGTTCCTAATGTTCATAATTTGAGTTTCTTGAAATTCTCACCTAGAAAGGTGTAATGAGTTTGGGAAGTTTAGTCCCCGTTTTGTAGGATCATATGAGAATGTAGACCGACAAGTTAAGAAATAGAAGACCAAGGAAGTTGCTTCCGTGAAAATGTTATGGAGGTATCTTTTAGTGAGGGTCTTAGTTGAGGGTGCTACTTGGGAGGCCGAGGCCATTATGAAGTCCCGTTAACCTCATCTTTTCCTTCTGCTCCTCCTTCAGTTTGAGATGATGAGTCACTCATGGTTTGTTCTTTATGTGTAGTGATGTGTGTTTTAGATGCTACCATGATTTTCTTATGTTGTGCATGTTCATAAAGAACTTGTGGTTATAAAGAAAATGAGTTTGCATGATTGATTTTCCTCATGTTGTAGTGCATTGATTATGAGTTGCCTATACACTTCATGAGATTTGTTGTGAAACATGCCGTAGCTTGGAGTTGAGAGATACCTCCATGGATATATGTTATGAGTATAGATTGCATATAGGCTCCATGAGATTATGTCGAGCATGCTTATATCTTGGATATGATAGTTCTTCCTAGAACATGAGAAATGATAGAATTTCATGCTTTGTGGGTCGTTAATGTAGGTCCTACCATCCATGTGATGCATTGAACATGTTTAGCTTGGAATTGATGATTCCTCCTTAGCTGTGTGCATTTAGATGTGTTGCATGCATGATGTGTTGCTAGTCTTTAGTCGTTTCCCTTAAGAGGTGCCTAGAATGTAATTCGAGGACGAATGATCCCAAAGAGGAAGTAATGTAACACCCCGTAATCAAAATAAATGATACCAAGTTAAGACTTCAAGGTGTCAACCCACAAGGACCAATTATGGGCCCTAAGAAAACTACTTGAATCAGTGAACCACAACCAGGACCTATGCCCCATGGATGGGTCCATGGAAAGTGGATAGGGGTCCATCGATGGACAAATTTCTTTTTGAAGAACACGCCCGACAAGGACCGAGCATAGGTCCATCCATGATCCGTCGGCGGGGTTCGTGGGTGGGGTTTTGGGACGGTTAAGTTGAGGGCTTAAGGGTCCTTTCGAAATTCGATTAGAATTAAGTGGTATTATTTTACCCTAGTATAAACCATCTATATAAGTAATTTAGACTCCTAAATTAAGTCATTTAAGTAATTCTCTCAAACTCACCAAAAGAATTGGGTTCCTTTCTCAAATGATTCTCTCTCTAGAAATTTGAAGGAGAAAAAGAGGGTTCAAGCTAGGTCAAGTCATGTGTCCATTCTTCCAAGCTTTGTGGGCTTTGTAATCAAGGTATGATGCCTTATTCATCTATAGAATCCTTTCATCCATGGATCCCCATGTTTTCCCGAATTTAGAAGAAGAATTCCCCAATTCTATTTAGGGTTTCTTCTAATGTTATGGGTTATGATCCAATTGAGTTGATTATGATTGATTATGATTAAATTTATAGACATACATGTTTATAGGATGGATTTACATGTACATATGCCTAACCCTTGTTTTAAACCTAGAATTGCTGAAATTGGATTTTATGCCATGAAATGGGAAATTGAGGATTTAGAGATAATCTTCTAAGATTGATGAAATACATGATAGATTTCTTGAGATTGAAGCATGTAGGTATGTATTTCTTAAAGAGTAGAATATGCAGACATGAATTGAACTAGATTGACGTACATATGATGAATTATGATTAGTAGTGCTTTAGATTGAGCTTATATGATGAAATATGATTAGAATTGCTTAAGAATGAAGCAGGTAATTAGAATGTCTTAAGATCTAGGCATATGTGATGAATATGAAGAAGCATTGCTTTGAGAGTGAAGCTTATATGATGGATGAATTGTAGATTGGATTGTTCTGGAAGGATTCAGCACATGACCTATATTATGAATGTATGAGATTATGCATGTCTTATAGAATCTATGTAAATGCTTTAAGGACATTTTGAGAGTAAAATGTCAATGATTATGATATTGATGTCGTGTTATTTGAGAGGAAATTCTCATGAATACATATGAACTTTAATGTGAATGGTTTTCTCAAATATAACTATTTTAGGTTGAAAGGCTTACTCACCTAAAATGATTCAAAGGATGTATGAACTATGATATCTTGAAATAGTGATATGATATCCCATCATGAATTGCTTGACTTGGTAAGACAAGACCACGTGTGGTAGCTTGAGTAATAGATCTCATGGATAGCCTTGGATTTAGAAATCGTACCCTTCCACAGGTTAGCTTGATCTAGCATGGGAGGATGCTTGCATGATAACATGACTTAGTAAAACCAAACTATTTAATTGGTAGCTTGGATTGAGCAATAATACCTTTCCTTGAGTAGCTTGGACTTGCATGAGCGGATGCTTTCCATGATAAGTTGGTCTTGCATGATGAGGTGCTTTTCCTTGGTAGCCTTGAATTGGTGAATCGTAACCCTTCATGAGTAATGATGTGTCTTGAACTAGTAAAGAACTACTCTTCCATGACTAGTTTGAACATGAGGGACTAGTACCTAAATGAAAGTTGCCTAGTATGATGAAACAAGCTTTACTTCAAGGAGGTATTGTAAGTATGTTTAGATATGAGATTGATTGTATGATGATAGCTTCTCTCGGATTGTTAATGGAGTGTTTTTCCTTGACATGTATGACTAGAGGTGGATGACCTATGTAATTAGTAATAACAAGTTGAGGCTACTTGAGAAGTGTTCCTCTTATGATATGATGATTTATGTGCATTTAATATGGTTATGACTTAAGTGGCTATGTCTTCTAATTATGGTATATGACTTATGTGGCTATGTCTTCTAAATATTGAGCAATAGTTAAGACAATGAACTATAACTCAAACACTAAAGCTGAATCTATCTATGTCTAAAATAAAACCTTTAACTGACCAGAGATGATGGGACATCCCCCAGCTAACTCTAGCAAATACTGAAAACTGAAATGAAAAGACTAAATATAGAAACATGTCTATTGTCTTCGAAATATGAGAACTCACTAGTGAAGATGCTGAACTGAAGATCGGGAACCTATTTATGCGTGATCTGAATGTTGAGGACCTGAACCTACATTATGAGAAGATGTAGCACAGAGTATGTGTCAGTACTTGAAAGGTACTGAGTATGCAAGAAAGAATAAAGTTGAATAAAACATATAATTGAACAACGCGATAAATAAATGAAATAATTTGAACTTGATAAATATGCTAAACATGCTTTATATGAACTAAGTGAATGTAATGACCAAGTTTACAACATACTGAAACTAAATACTGAACTGTAACTGATAACCTAGTCAATACACTAGAATCTGTTTGTGGGAGCTACTAATAACTGACATAAAACCACATGAGCTAAATGTGGTTTCCGATGTATACACCACATCGATAGGACCCAATATAACATTCAAAGGGTATAGACACATGACTAGCATAATAACTTAATATAATGCCCACAGAGGGTACTTACCTATGGGGCACGTAGTTCTGGGACTATGAGGGTGACATAACCTAGTCCAACTTGGTATTAAGCCTACTCCCAATAGAATGTCTAAAATACAATATAATTGAAATAAACTTGATAGCTTGATATTCTGAAAGGCTAATTGAAAATGCAATATTAAAGTACTCATAATGAAACATTCTTAACTGGAGCATGTATATCTATGTAAACTGACCTAGCAAGTGTCATTGATGAACTAAACGAATCTATACAACTAGGGTTCTGAGTTTCATGCAAGGATTGAGAAATATAGTTACAAAAACATAATATTCTAATTAGGATTAATCTAACAACTAAATCACAACAATAATATGAAGTTCTAGCAACCCTAGGTCTAAACATAATTAAGGGAATCAAGAATCTAACTGAATTCTAAGGACCTAATGGGTGAAAGGAATCCACTAGTGAAATCCCACATACCTGGTGACGAAATTCACGGTGAAATCTTTCGATTCTGAGGCTGGAACTGAAGAAAACCTTGTTGCGTTTTTGGAGAGGGTTGCTCAACTCTATTTCTTTCTTTTTGTTCAACCAGATGAATTTTTGTAGAATGAGTTGACTAGGGTAAGGTCTAATTTAGTTACTAGGCTAAAACTTACTAAAACTACATAGTTTAGGGGTTAAACGATGTAGTTTAGGGGTCCAACACATAGGGAAAAGACCAAAAAACCCCGACTTAAAAGCTGTCAGGGCTAACCAACGAACTGACTGACGGACCGTGGATGGAACGACGTACCGTGGAGGGACCGACAGTCCGTCCTGGTCAACGATCATTTGGCTTCAGAGACTGGGTCCTTGAGGTCTCGATCCACGGACCAGGACCACAGCTCGTGGTCTGATCTACAATATGTGGGTCTGGTTGTGGGTCGACCCTTGGAACATTTTTTTGGGTTTTCTGGGGAGGGATTGCGGGTGGCCAACCATGGACCCCACCTATAGTCCTTGGGGCCCTCTACGGTCCGTACGTGGCCCTCTTGGTGGAACCTCTAACTTTTGAAATTTTCTGCATTTCTTATTTTCTAGAATATATGGTGTTACTTTATCTCCCCCTTGGGAACATTCTTTGTCGAATAAAGACTAAACTAGCTGCATATGGAGATAAAGAGCTGAAATCCCTACCACAACATACTGGAAACTGAAATCTTACTGAACTAAGTTCCAAGGACATGCAAATACGCTGAAATGCAAGTATAGCTGAAGGAATATGATACTAAGACTGATTCTACGCAAGAGAAACTGAAAACTGGAGAGAAACCATTACGTGAAGCTGAAATGGATTCGGAAGGAAAGAGATGAGGATACTTAATCTTCATGGTTGCTTTTGCTTCCCAAGTAGCTCCCTCTACGGACTGACTCCTCCACAAAACCTTCACTAATGCGACTTCTTTCTTTCTCAACCTTCGAACCTGACAATCAAGAATTTCAACTGGCACATCCTTATAAGTGAGACTATCTTTAACAATCACACTTTCCAATGGTACAATGGATGTTGGATCTCCCACACACTTTTTCAACAATGAAATGTGAAAGACTGGATGCATTGCTGCTAGTTCAGCTGGTAACTCTAACTCATAAGCCACTTTTCCAATTCTTTTCAAAATCTTGTAAGGGCGTACATATCTGGTAATGAGCTTCCCTTTCTTGCCATATCTCATCACCTCCTTCATAGGTAACACTTTCAGGAAAACCCACTCATCAATTTGAAAACTCTAAGTCCCTTCTCCTTATATCTGCATAGGACTTCTGAAGACTCTAGGATTTCTTAAGTCTATCCTTGATGAGCTGAACTTTTTACATAGCATCATGAACCGAATCTGGCCCTATCAAGGCTGCTTCATCTACATCAAACCAACTGACTGGATATCTACTTCTACGCCGATATAATGCCTCATAAGGAGCAATCTGAATGTTGGAATGATAGCTATTATTGCAGGCGAACTCTATAAGAGGGAGGTGATAAACCCAACAACCCTTGAAGTCGATCACACAAGCTCTTAACATGTCCTCTAAGGTCTGAATGGCAGGCTCTGCCTGACTATACGTTTGTGGATGAAATGTTGTGCTAAGATTAACCTAAGTACCACCTTTCTAAAGTGATTTCAGAATTAAGAGGTAAACTGAGGACCTCATGCAACTTGAGTATCTCATTAATGTAAAGCTTGGCATAGTCCTCCACCGAATATGTAGTCTTAACAGCCAAAAAATGCATAGACTTAGTAACTCTGTCAACGATCAAGCAAATGGAGTCATGCTTTCTACCAGTACAAGGTAAAACTGTAATGAAGTCCATGTTAATCACTTCCCATTACCAAGTAGGAATGCTGATCTCTTGAGTCATACCTCTTGGTTTCCGGTGTTCTACCTTCACTTATTGAAAATTAGGGCACCACCTAGCCACAAAATATGATATATCCCTTTTCATGCCATTCTACCAAAACACTTCCCGCAGATCACGGTA
This sequence comes from Solanum tuberosum, assembly GCF_000226075.1. NCBI lineage: Eukaryota > Viridiplantae > Streptophyta > Magnoliopsida > Solanales > Solanaceae > Solanum > Solanum tuberosum. Next base: position 600,402 of record NW_006239129.1, read on the forward strand.
CATCACAGTGGCACCTGGATGAATAGAATACCTGGAGTTATGGGCTTCTTCAAGAATCTGTTGTCTCAACTCACCCACCTTAGGAACACGTAAACGACCCTTATAGCGAAGGACATCATCTCTCCTTGGGAGAAAACCTCAGCTATCTGCTGATGGACTGCACCCTTCAGTTGAAGCAATATGGGACCACTATCTTTTTTTTCCTTAAACTCCGCTACAAATGACGACTCTAACCCATTCGGAACTGTTACACCATTATCTAATATTCTCATGAGGAAAACTCCTAAGCGAGCAAGCCGGTGAACATCCTTTGCTAATTCCTTCCTTTCTTCCTCCACATGTGCTACACTACCGAAAGATAGTCTGCTATTGTAAGTCTAAATATATATAGACATTGAGTAAGAGTTATGAAAATGAACTCTAACTTAAACAATAAAGCTGAATCTATCTATGTCTGAAATAAAGCCTTTAACTGACTAGAGATGATGGGACATGCCCGCAGCTAACTCTAGAAAATACTGAAAACTAAAATGAAAAGACTAAAGATAGAAACATGTCTTTTGTCCTCTATATATGAGAACTCACCATTGAAGCTGTTGAACTGAAGATCGGGAACTGATCTATGCGTGATCTGAATGTTGATGACTTGAACCTACATTCGGAGAAAACGTACCGCAGAGTATGCATCAGTACTTGAAAGGTACTGAGCATGCGGGATAGAATAAAGGTTAATTAAACATATAACTAAAACTGACAAAACGACGTAGTTTAGGGGTTAAGCGATGTATTTTAGGGGTCCAACACATAGGGAAAGACCAAAAAAGCCCTAACTTAAAAGCTATCGGGACCAACCGACAAACTGACCGACGGGCCGTGGATGAACTGATGGTCTGTCATGGTCAACCGTCATTTGGCTTCAGAGAGTGGGTTCTTGGGGTCTCGATTCACGGACCAGGACCACGGTTCGTAGTCTATGGTCTGTGGGTCCGGCCGTGGGTCGAGCGTTAGAATAATTTTCTGGGTTTTCTACGTAGGGGTTGCAGGCGGCTAACAACGGACCCCACCTACGGTCCATGGGCTCCCTTTGGTCCGTAGGTGCCCCCGTTGGTGACCCCTGCACCCTTTGAAATTTTCTGCATTTGTGGTTTTCTAGAATACGAGGTGTTACATTTATGTCTTTCATATTATGTTTTGAACTATTGTATGGGCTCTGTGCCTAAGAATATTCAAGTATTAGATGGTGTGAGACAAGTGCAAAGACTTCTGCTTCGTTTTATGAGAATTTGATTGTATTGGAAAATGTTTTAAATTTCCGCACCATTTCCTATTATCTTATGTTATGAAAGTTAAGTGGCTTGTATGAGGACTATCGGTGTCTTATACGCCATGTTACATCTAGGGTGTACCCCTGGGCCGTGACAAACTTGGTAATTAGAGAACAATGTTTAGAACGGTTCTAGGATGTCTTTAACCAGGTCTAGTAGAGTCTTGTTCATAAGTGTAAATCGCGCCACATTTATGAATGAGAGGCTACAAGATGTTTAGGAAACTTCACTTCATCATTACACTATGTCGTGACATAGAGTCTAACTCTATTAGGTCTTTCTCCTAATCCGTGCCAGATTGTTTTCAAGATATGACTACTATAAGGCCTAATGTAAGAAGGAATGAGGAAGATAATATGAACCAAGAGGTTCCTACCCAAGCCCCTCCTCAAGTTCCGATTGACCTATTGAATGAGAATGTAACAAATGCAGAGTTTAGGTCGGCATTCCATGTGTTCGCTCAAGCCGTGACGGCGCAAGCAAATAGGGATGTGGTAGCTTCGGTGAACACAAATGTGGGTATGAAAGCTTCAAGAGTGAAGGATTTTATGAGGATGAACACTCCGGAATTTTATGGCTCCAAAGTTGAGGAAGATCATCAAGTGTTTATAGATGAGGTTTATAAGGTGTTAAACATTATGGTGGTTACTTCTATGGAGAAAGCGGAATTGACTGCATACCAACTCAAAGGGGTTGCACATGTTTAGTTTAATCAATGGAAAAAAGCTAGACCAGTAGGAATGGGTCCCATAGAGTGGGAAAGGTTCAAAACTGCTTTTCTTGATAGGTTTTTCCCTCTAGAGATGAGAGAGGCTTCGGTGCTCGTGTTCATAAACCTTAGTCAAGGTGAAATGAGTGTTAAGGAATATACGTTGAGGTTTACCTAATTGTCGAAATATGCACCATCCGTAGTGGACTCTAGGTCGAGCATGAGTAAGTTTGTGTCGGGAGTGTCGGATTTAGTAGTGAAAGAATGGTATACTGCCATTGTCACTCCACAAATTAGGGGAGGCGTGACTCGTACTCGACACCTTATGCGATCGAGTTAGCCACTGAAACATACCGACTCAAGTATGAACCTAGAAGATTGGGCAGCATAACATCTAAAATAATACGACTGGACCTTTAAGGTCATTATCTAAATATTGGCAAGTCATAAAGACGAAGGTAGACAAGCAAAAAATAATAAAGTACTAGCTAGCTGACAACGCTGCAAATGAAGATATACATATGTACATACATATATCTACATGTAAACCCTATTGGGCTGGAGACTAGAAGATGCAGAAACAAACCTAAAATACTGTGTCCACAATAGCCTCTAAGAATGACATAAGCACCGCTCTGGACAAGGCCCCTATTATACCTAAAATGTACAATAAAAGTAACATCCTATGAAACCTCCAGGAAGACAGGGAGCTTACCAATTCGCAACTGAACCACAAATCCTAGCAGAGGGGTCAATCAGAATTCTTACCTAGACCTGCACGAACGAAACAAAAATGCAGTGTCCCGAGGCAACGGGACGTCAGTATAAATAAAAATGTACTGGTACGTAAGGCAAAAAATTGAATGATAAATAGGTGTTGTATAAATGGTAATAAAGATAATACCTGAAATAGAAACTCTGGTAGCCGCCATGGCTGACATCATCAAACCTTATATAAATTAAATATGCATGGTATGCTCGCATAATCGTCTGTCATGAATAAATATATACATATATAGATGCAAATGTATGTCATACCCAACCAAGTGCTAATATTGGTGGTGCCTTTCGGTAGAGAATCGAAATTATATTCGCCAACTTGTGGCCATCTGTGTCTCATACGTATAAATATAGGCAATAGGCCCCATACCTTTCGATTATAGCTCGGAAGTAGAATGCATAGCATGTAATGTCATGGATTCGTAATACATTTTTTACCTGAATCGTGTTGCCAATCTTGGCTCGTTGGTACTCTTCTCCTCATAATCTCATAATCACTTTCGTATCACATGTAAATATCTCGTGAAACTTATATACTTGTAGATTAATATGGAACACTTAACTTAGATTTAGAAAGACAACTTAAACTTGAGGATGTTCATAAAGAGCATAAGTTCTTCACTTAGTATATATATATGTTTCCTTAGTAGTTTGTAAAAGAAAGTATTTCATAAAAAACCCGTACTTTAGTAGTTTAAACCTATGATTAACATTTAAGAGTTTTTGATATTGACGTTTTATTTTAAAGTTTTCAAAAATATAAATTAGCGATGAAGGAGGACTGATTTCAAATTCATATTGTTCACCCCTAATCTTTTTAAGTTACTACACCTACAGAAGAATAAGAATTTGTACACATGGACCTATAGTCAAGAGAATCAACAAAATGAAATAAAGACGCCAAATACCCTATCTAATCGAACGAGTGGAATAGCAACATAATGGAGTCACAAAAATACACCAGCTGCAATATCAATGCCTTTCACAAAAGGTCTTTCTAGTAATAGAGTAGTAAAACAATATTTGACGATTTAGGATACAAAAATTCGTGCTCAAACGAAGTACAATGCTTTGCCTTAACATACCACAATTCTGGGTCTTGTTGTATCAATATGGATTGTAGCCCTTCCTTACAGTATGTAGTCTACAAAAAATCATGTCACACAACAATTACAGGAAGAATAGTAACAGGTCAGGGTCAAAGTAGCAATTTAGAGCTCACTAATAGAGTGATTAGCTCGCCATACCATTTTTAAATGTATGCTTCATTACCTTTTCTTCTCCAAATGACAACCTTAAATTAATGACATATTATACATATTTGCAGCAGCTATTAACAAGTGGAGGCCTACCGAATAGTCAACAACAACCAAATAGAGTGTGCCTGCACAACGGCGTATCGCCACACCCCTCTTTTCCAAGCCCAAAAGAACCATAACCAAATCCTAACTGCGAGTCTTCAAACTATTAAAGCCATAAAAAATGATATGTAATACAGTCTTATAATTGTTCAATATAACCATACTAACTTGAACTCACCGCTTCCAATCATCATTCTATACGTTCGTGCAATAATCATATTTGGAGTCATGTCTTTCTCTTCATAAGCAATACAAGGTTAAAAGGCAAAACTTGTAACGACCCGAGAGCACCCCCTAGTCGTTACCGGCGTATTCGACCTCGAAGAGGTCTTATACAAGCCCTTAGAATTCATCATAACCTGTATCATAGAATAAAATCATGGAAAGCATAAAACTTTTACTTTGGAAGTTCAACTTCACTTCATATATGAAAAACATAATCTAACTTCGTCACAATGTACCATCTAGACATAGAAATATCTAAAATGGGACTTAGCCCTTACATCAATAAGAAATCTTAAAATGGGAAAGTACAATAATGTCTTTCAACATAAGCAAAGAACTAAACATAGAAGCTAGATCATAGGGTCTTGTCCTCAGACTTGAGGACTCACCAACTTGGGGAAGCAACTCCAAGTGTCTTGAGAAGTAAGCTTGAATCCTCTAAGGCCCGAACCTAAATGTTTGGGGAAAAGGGAGAAAATATGGGTTAGTACAACACACGTACCAAGCATGGCTACCATGTATAAAAACCATTGAAACATGCATAAAAGGACATGTAGTCAAAACATGCTTTTTACCAAGTAAATCCAATATGCACACAAAGTAAGCATCATAGTCTAACCCAACATAATATCATCACATATGTAGACAACCCAAGCAATACTAGTGCAATGCAAGAATAGAACTGCAAAACCCTATCCAAAGCCAAGTATCACAATAAGTAACCTACTTCATGCATACATTCATAAATCATATCTCATAATAACTTACCATATTGATAATGATCATACATATGATAGCTTCAACATACATAAGTCATAATCATCATAATCATAAGAGAACACTATTACAACCATCTCTTAGGATCCCACAAGTGCAATGTGCAAGAGAAGTCCCATACCGTCCCTTACACTATGTAGAAAGCCCTAGTAAGAGTTCACACCTTTCATGCCTTCGTTTACTTTTACATTAGGGAAATATTGCAATAACCGACATAGACTATGAGAGCTACATGGAATCCGGTGTTCTACTCCCACACCGAAAAGAGAGCGTTAACACTTGTCTAAGGTGTAACCATTCGTACATAGCTATCTAGGTGGATCCACTAAGCTAGTGTCCTATGTTTCCTTAAGAAAGCCCTAGTAAGTGTTCACACCTTTCATACCTTCATTTATTTTTACATTAGGGAAATATTGCATTAACCGACATAGACCATGAGACCGACATGGAATCTGGTGTTCTACTCCCACACCAAAAAGAGAGGGTTAATACTTGCCTAAGGTGTAACCATTCGTACATAGCTATCTAGGTGGATCCACTAAGCTAGTGTCCTATGTTTGCACATAGTTAAGGGTCAAGGAGATTGCTTTTAGAAACCCTAACTTACTAAACGTAGGGGTTTCCATCCAATGAGACAACACATACCGTGGGTAATCTGGACTTGCTAAATGTGAGGAAACCCATGTGGGGAGCCGGACTTACTAAACGTAAGACCCCCCATCTCATTTATATGCCCTTTCGGTGCATTTGCACATAGTTAAGGGTCAAGGAGATTGCTTTTAGAAACCCTAACTTACTAAACGTAGGGGTTTCCATCCAATGAGACAACACATACCGTGGGTAATCTGGACTTGCTAAATGTGAGGAAACCCATGTGGGGAGCCGGACTTACTAAACGTAAGACCCCCCATCTCATTTATATGCCCTTTCGGTGCAAATCATCTAATTCCCTTTTGTAATCATCTTTAGTCATCAAATAAGTTAACATTAGCCTTTACTAGACTCTTATGTAGACATCTTACCATAATAGCTCATATGTGTTCATAAGTGACTAACAATCCTTTCACTTTAGAAACACTTAGCAAGTGAGTAAACCTTTCACTTTGCATTACACTATAATCATGAGGACTACCTTTGAATCATATAGCAATCATACCATAACACACATACATACTTCATAGTTAATTTAAGTGTAGAGGGTTAAGGATAAGGAAACTCGGTCATCAACACCACAAAAACACATTAGGTATAGCATTCATTACAATCTAAGTAATTCACCTTTAAAAATTAGAGTTCAAGGAAGAACCAACCTTCATACCTTCTAGCCCTTCTTGGGACATCCATACTTCAATTACCAAATAATTCATAACCAATACATTATACAAGGTAATTCATGATGTAATAACATAATCAACATCAATATAAGCGATTGACATATTCCCTTCATAGCCTTCAAGGCTTCATTCAAAAGATTCAACCCTAATTTCATAGAAATTATACATAACCTAGGGTAGAATCATCATACAAACATGAATTACATAACATCACATTCAATTCATAGCCTTCAATCAATATCCAACACAAACTAGGGTTAGAATTAGGAAAAGAAGGTGAAACATGGGGTCTCATGGGGAATTCTTCAAGAAACCACCAATACAAACATTAATTCATCCATAACATCAATCAAAGTCAGTTTATAACATAAATTTCACTTTAAAAAGAAGACCCACATTTTTTTATTGAAACCTAGAAATTGGAGATTTTGAAATTCATCTTGAAGGGCCCTCTTGGGGAAAGTAATCCCAAGAGTGATAAGCAACCATACCTTATTGACGAATTCACCACAAAAATCTGAGTTGAAACCTTGGAGAGTTTGTCTTCGTCTTGAAGCTCCAATCTTCTTCAATGGAGTTCTTGAGAAGAGTGTGAGAGTAGAGAGAAGGAGCAACTTTAGGTTTTGATCTTTGGGGTTTCGTGTGTTGAGTGATAAAAGTGAGGTAAATTTACTTAAAATCATTATATACACATCCCCTAAAGTACCCTAAATACCCCTCACTTAGTTGGACTCTTTAATGAGGTAAAAATCGATTTGGAAATTTCTGCATTTTTGTCGCGGAACGAGTCTGCAACGCGGAGCTGTTCCCTGAAGATATTTGGAATTTAATTTTGAGACAATAGAGTCCGCGACACGACCGCGTCGCGAAAAAACTTTTTGCACCTTGGGGAGCTAGTCCACGACACGGAGCTATTCCCACGAAGTGCAATTGGCAAGCTGTTTTGGCAGCTTGCTTGGCCAAGGTTGGGGTCCTCCTCTGGGACCCTTAGGGTGGCCCCGGGGAGTCGTATTCGAACGTATTGACCCTATAAACATATATTTACCTAATTTAAAACCTTTTTACAAGATTATACCATCATACGACACTCCCAAACCTGCCCAAAACCTAAGGACTCACTAGAACACATTCTTCTCTAGTTTCCGGACGTCGTGGTCGTTTCCTGACGTTTAGACTTTTACTTTTCCAAGCCAAGTCAATTGAATTAATTTAGGTTTAGAAACATAATTTTAACTATTTTTAAGTCATTATTCACAAGGTGATGCTCTAACTTAAGTCATAGAATTTCCGGGGTGTTACAATATCCCTCCCTTAGGAACATTCGTCCCCGAATGTCACTTGGACTTCTTTCTAGGGAGACAATGAGTCAAACTAGCAGCAGAACAACCCGGTACATCAACAACATCATATCATCATATCGTATAGGAATTTAATCTGTAACATCACTATGCTCAAAACACTTGAATTCACATAAGTATAGGGGGAACTACCTTCTCCATATTCAATGAGCATCGACATATATATTAAGCAATCAACAAGACATTTCTTTAACAATACAACATCAAGAATGCTCATTACAACTCCCATGAAGACAGCATCACACAACATCTATGGGTGCAATTTCAACCATGAGTAACAAAATTCATGAAAACTCAAAATACAACTTAAGCATGAATTTTCACAAAAATATGCACATACAAGGAAATCATGTCATAATCCTCAACACACATGATTTTCAATTTATACCTAATTAAGAGAGACTACTAACCTCAACTTTGGCTAGGAGTAGGATGAAAATGATGAAGGTAGAGGGACTTGATGTCGTCCTCGGCCTCCCATGTTGCACCCTCAACTAGATGGTTTCTCCATAGGACTTTTACGGAGGCCACCTCTTTATTCCTCAACTTCTTAACTTGACGATCTAAGATTTCGACCGAAACCTCTTCCTAAGAAAGGTTCTCATTCACCCCTAAACCTTCTAGAGGGAGAATGGACACCGGGTCACCTATACACTTTTTTAACATAGAAATATGGAACACCGGCTGATCCGGGGCCAATTCGATGGGCAATTTCAACTCATAAGCAACCTTTCCGACACACTTCAAGATCTCATAAGGCCCAACATACCAGGGGCTAAGCTTCCCCTTCTTACCAAGCCTCATCACCCCTTTCATGGGTGAGATCTTCAAGTAGACCCAATCACCTACTTCAAATTTATGATTTCTCTTTCTATTATCGGCATAAGACTTTTGCTGACTATGAGCCATTTTCAACCTATCCCTTATAAGTCAAACTTTTTCTGTAGCCTCAAAGACTACCTCGGGACCAAGAAAAGCTAATTCACCTACTTCAAACCACCCAACCGGAGATCAACACCTTCTACCATAAAGTGTTTCAAGGGTGCCATAGTAATACTCGAGTGGTAGCTATTGTTGTAGGAAAAATCTATCAAAGGTAGGTGGTAATCCCAATTACCTTTGAAGTCAATGACACACGCCCTCAACATGTCCTCTAGGGTTTGGATGGCGCGTTCCGCTTGACCATCCGTTTGAGGGTGAAATGCGGTACTAAGTTTCACTTGAGCAACAAGCCAACTTTGGAAAGACCTCTAAAAATGGGAAGTAAATTGGGCACCTCTATCCGAAATAATCTACAACGGGGCCCCATGCAATTTCACAATCTCCTTAATGTACAACTTAGCATAATCTTCCGCCGAATAAGAAACCTTGACGGGAAGGAAATAGGCTGATTTAGTCAATCTTCCACAATGACATAAATGGAATCATGTTGCCTACGGGTTTGAGGTAAGCCTACCACGAAGTCCATATTGACCTCTTCCCACTGCCAAGTGGGGGTATCAATATCTTGAGTTAGACCTCCCGGTCCTTGGTACTCGGCTTTGACTTGTTGGCAATTCCACAAAATTTGCTATGTCTCTTTCCATTCCGTTCCACCAATAAATCTCACGTAAGTCACGATACGTTTTAGTGGCTCCCAAATGGATGGAGTATCGGGACCCATGGGACTCCTCTAAGATTGTCTCTCGCAGGCCATCCACATTCGGCACACATAATGTCCCTTGGTGACAAAGCACCCCATCTTCTCGTTGAGAGAAAGTTTCTATTGCTTTGTTGAGAACCGACTCCTTTAATTCCATCAAAATAGGGTCAAGATGTTGCTTAGACTTCACATCAACAACAGCCGATTACTCGGAATTATGACGGACCATGACACCTCCTTTTGGGAAATCTTCAAGTCGGACACCCAACCGGGCTAGCCTATGTGCATCACAGGCTAATGCCCTTTTCTCTTCTTCCACATGTGACACACTACCCATAGATACACGACTTAAAGCATCCGCAACCACATTTGCTTTTCCAGGGTGGTAAAGGTCACTCATATCATAATCTTTTAAGAGTTCCAACCACCTACTTTGTCGGAGATTCAATTCTTTTTGGCTAAAAAACATATTGAAGACTCTTGTGAGCGGTAAACACATCCACATGTACCCCATAGAGATAGTGTCTCCAAATTTTCAAAGCAAAGACTACGGCCGCTAGCTCAAGTTCATGAGTTGGATAATTCTTCTCATGCAGCTTGATTTGTCTTGAGGCATAAGCTATAACCTTACCATGCTGCATGAGGACACAACACAAACCCATTCGGGAAGCATCACAATATACTACAAACCCTTCGGTGCCCTACGGTAAGGTCAAAATCAGAGCGGAGGTAAGCTTATATTTCAACAATTGGAAGCTCTTTTCACAAGATTCCGACCATTCAAACTTGGACTTCTTTTGAGTTAAGGCCGTTAATGGAGATGCAATAGATGAAAATCCCTCAGCAAGCCTCCGGTAGTAACCGGCCAAACCCAAAAAGCTTTGGATGTCGGAAGGACTCAAAGGTCTAGGACAACTTTTGACCGCATCGGTTTTATTTGGGTCAACTTTTATTCCCTCCGGTAAGGTCAAAACCGGAGCGGAGGTGAGCTTATCTTTCAACAATTGGAAGCTCTTTTCACAGTATTCCGACCATTCGAACTTGGACTTCTTTTGAGTTAACGCTGTTAATGGAGATGCAATAGATGAAAATCCCTCAACAAACCTTCGGTAGTAACCGGCCAAACCCAAAAAGCTTTGGATGTCGGAAGGATTCAAAGGTCTAGGCCAACTTTTGACCTCATCGGTTTTCTTTGGATCAACTTCTATACCCTCACTAGAAACAATGTGACCAAGGAAAGCAACCGATCTGAGCCTAAACGCGCCCTTGCTAAACTTAGCATAGAGTTGGTGATCTTTGAGGACTTGCAATACTATCCTCAAATGATTCATGTGATCATCCTCACTTTTAGAGTATATAAGGATGTCATCAATAAAGACAATAACAAATAAGCCTAGATAATTTCTAAACACATGATTCATAAGGTCCATGTAAGCCGCCGGGGCATTTGTAAGACCAAAGGACATCACTAAGAACTCAAAATGACCATATCTTATTCGAAAGGCTGTTTTCGGAACATCAACACCTCTCACCCTAAGTTGGTGATAATCCGACCTCAAATCAATTTTTGAAAAGTAACTCGATCCTTGAAGTTAATAAAATAAGTCATCAATCCTAGGGAGTGGATACTTGTTCTTAATGGTCACCTTATTTAATTGTCAGTAATCCATACACATACGAAGAGATCCATCCTTCTTCTTCACAAATAACACCGGTGCACCACAAGGAGAAATACTAGGTTGGATGAAACCCCTATCCAACAAATCTTTGAGTTGAGCTTTTAATTCCTTCAACTCCACCGGGGCCATCCGGTAAGGAGGGATTGAAATGGGTTGTGTATCCAATAATAAATCTATGCCGAAATCTATTTCCCTGTTCGGGAGGAATTTTGGGTAAGTCATCGGGAAACACTTCTATAAAATCCTTCACTACGGGTACCGACTCCAAAGGAGGAATCTCGGGTTCAAGATCCTCGACCCTCACAATATGATAGAGACAACCCTTAGAAATCAACTTAAAAGCTTTTAGACATGAAATGATCCTTCCCCTAGGAACGGAATTTCCTCCCTTCCGTTCTAAAATGGGTTCATTAGGAAATTGAAACTTCACAATTCGGGTCCTATAATCTATGGACGCAAAACAAGCATGAAGCCTATCCATCCCCAATATAACATCAAAGTCTAATATATCAAGTTCCACCAATTAAACTAAAGTGGCTCTATTAGGCAATGATATGGGACAACCCCTATAAACTCTTTTAGCAACTATGGAATCACCTGCCGGGGTAGAAACCGAAAAGGGTTTATCTAATACATCGGGAAACATATCAAACTTCATAGCCACTAAAGGGGGTACAAAACCAAAAGTGGCACCGGCATCAAAAAATGCATAAACATTAATTGAAAATACTTGTATCATACCAGTCACAACATTCGGAGAGCTCTCTTGATCACCTCGGGATTGGAGAGCATAGAAGCGATTCTTCTTAAGAGCATCGAGATTTGGGCCACTTGCTTGTTCTTGAGCATTTTCCCTTCCTTGAGCCTTTAGCATAGGGCAATCCCTCCACATGTGGCCGCTCTTACCATAACCATAGCAATTACCCCTGCCAACTAGGCACTTGCCTTCATGTTTTCGACCACACTTTGTACAAATAGGCTTATCAACAGAAGGACTACCACCTCTTCCTTCTTGAGGCTTGGGCGTAGACACTCTACCTTTGTTGACCCTTGGAGTTTTAGGAGGACCTTGGTTGGAAAACCTCTGTTTGAACTTTGGCTTATCTTGGATTTCAAACCTAACCTTAAAAAAATTTCCATCATCGGCCCTTGATCTCTTCAATTCTCTACGAACTTTCTTAAGCTTTTGCTCCTCAATTTGTTCGGCATGAACCATAAGACGAGAAATGTCCATGGTTGGGATTAGCATAGCCGACCTACATTCATTTACCACAAGATCGGATACCCCCATAACAAATTTGTTCATTGTAGCTCTAGAGTCCGACACCAAAGTAGGTGCATGATTGGACAATTGAGTGAACTTGAGACCATACTCCTTCACACTCATACCCCATTGACGGAGGTTGATGAATTCTTGCATTTTCCTCTCCCTTAGTTCCAAGGGGAAAAACCTATCAAGGAAAGCCGTCTTGAATTTAGCCCAACTTATCGGACCCTCTCTAATAGGTCTTCCCTCCTTCCATTGTTCATACCACACTTGTGCCACATCTTTGAGTTGATAGGCGGCTAACTCCGCCTTTTCTTGGGAATACACACCTATATCCTCTAGAACCTTAAACACTTCATCATTGAATCCTTGTGGATCTTCTTCCACTTTGGAGCCAAACAAAGTAGGGGGATTCAACCTTGTGAAATCCCTTATCCTAGAAGCGGTAGTGATAGCATTATGGTTCACTTTTACCCTAGCATCCCTAGTAACTTGAGTAGCCAACACTTGAGTCAAATTATGAATAACCGACTATGGAATAACAAAAGAGTGAAAGTTCCTAAGCATCTCGTATCCTCTCATTCATAAGTGTGGCGCGCGTCACAACAACGAACAAGACTCTACTCGACGTGGTAACTTGTGACATAACTCCTACAGTATTCTCAACCTTATGCTCTGATACCAAGTTTGTACCGACCCGAGAGCACCCACTAGTCGTTACCGCCGTATTCAACCTTGAAGAGGTCTTATACAAGCCCTTAGTATTCATCATAACATGTATCATAGAATAAAATCACAAAAAATTTAAAACTTTTACTTTGGAAGTTCAACTTCACTTCATATATGAAAAACATAATCTAACTTCGTCACAATGTACCATCTAGACATAAAATTATCGAAAATGGGACTTAGCCCTTACATCAATAAGAAGTCTTAAAATAGGAAAGTACAACAATGTCTTTCAACATAAGCAAAGAACTAAACATAGAATCTAGATCATAGGGTCTTGTCCTCGGACTTGAGGACTCACCAACTTGGGGAAGCAACTCCAAGTGTCTTGAGAAGTAAGCTTGAATCCTCAACGGCCCGAACCTAAATGTTTGGGGAAAAGGGAGAAAATATGGGTTAGTACAACACACGAAATAAGTATGGCTACTATGTATAAAAACCATTGAAACATGCATAAAAGGACATTTAGTCAAAACATGCTTTTTACCAAGTAAATCCAATATGCACACAAAGTAAGCATCATAGTCCAACCCAACATAATATCATCCCATATGTAGAAAACCCAAGCAATACTAGTGCAATGCAAGAAATAGAACTTCATAACCCTATCCAAAGCCAAGTATCACATTAAGCAACCTACTTCATGCATACATTCATAAGATCATATATCATCCTAACTTACCATATTGATAATGATCATACATATCATAGCTTCAACATACATAAGTTATAATCATCATAATGATAAGAGAACACTACTACAACCATCTCTTAGGATCCCACAAGTGCAATGTGCAAGAGAAGTCCCATACCCTCCCTTACACTATGTAGAAACGCTTAAGAAAGACCTAGTAAGAGTTCACACCTTTCATACCTTCCTTTACTTTTACATTAGGGAAAAATTGCAATAACCGACATAGACCATGAGAGCTACATGTAATCCGGTGTTCTACTCCCACACCGAAAATAGAGGTTTAATACTTACCTAAGGTGTAACCATTCGTACATAGCTATCTAGGCGGATCCACTAAGCT
>NW_006239129.1:615358-640008 GCF_000226075.1 Solanum tuberosum
GGCACATAGTTAAGGGTCAATGAGATTGCTTCTAGAAACCCTAACTTACTAAACGTGGGGGTTTCCATCTCACGAGACAACACATACCATGGGTAATCCGGACTTTGCTAAATGTGAGAAAACCCATGTGGGGAGCCGGACTTACAAAACATGAGACCCCCATCTCATTTACAGGCCCTTTTGGTGCTAAGCATCTAATTCCCTTTTATAATCATCTTTTGTCATCACATAAGTTCACATCAACCTTTACTAGACTCTTATGTAGACATCTTACCTTAATACCTCTTATGTGTTCATAAATAAGTAACAATCCTTTCACTTTAGAAACACTTAGCAAGTGAGTATACCTTTAATTTTTCATTACGCTATAATCATGAGGACTACCTTTCAATCATATACCAATCATACCATAACCTACATACATACTTCATAGATAATTTAAGTGTAGAGAGTTAAGGATAAGGAAACTTGGTCATCAAAACCACAACAACACATTAGGTATAGTTTCATTACAATCTAAGTAATTCACCTTTCAAACTTGAGTTCAAAGAAGAACAAACCTTCATACCTTCTAGCCCTTCTTGGGACATCCATACTTCAATTACCAATTAATTCATAACCAATACATAATACAAGGTAATTCATGAAATAATAACATAATCAACATCAATATAAGCAATTGACATATTTCCTTCATAGCCTTCAAGGCTTCGTTCAAAGACTCAACCCTAGTTTCATAGAGATTACACATAACCTTGGGTAGAATCATCATACAAACATGAATTACATAACATCACATTCAATTCATAGCCTTCAATCAATATCCAACACAAACTAGGGTTAGAATTAGGAAAAGAAGAGGAAACATGGGTCTCATGGGAAATTCTTCAAGAAATCACCAATACAACATAAATTCATCCATAATTGTTCATATAAAATCAATCAAAGTAAGTTTATAACATAAATTTCACTTTGGAAAGAAGACCCACATTTTTGGATTGAAATCTAAAAATGGAGATTTTGAAATTCATCTTGAAGAGGCCTCTTGGGGAAAGTAATCCCAAGAGTGATAAGAAACCATACCTTATTGAAGAATTAACCATGAAAATCCGAGTTGAAAACTTGGAGAGTTTGTCTTATTCTTAAAGCTCCAATCTTCTTCAATGAAGTTCTTAAGGAGAGAGAGAGTAGAGAGAATGAGGAACTTTAGGTTTTCATCTTTGGGGTTTTGTGTTTGAGTGATAAAAGTGAGGTAAATTGACTTAAAATCATTATATACACGTCCCCTAAATTACAATAAATACCCCTCACTTAGTTGGACTCATTAATGAAGTAAATTTCGATTTCTGAATTTCTGCATTTTCGTAGCAGAAAAAGTCCGCGACGCGGAGCTGTTCCCTTAATATATTTGGAATTAAATTTTGAGACAGTAGAGTATGCGACATGACCGCGTCGTGAAAACTCTTTGCTATTTGGGGGACCTAGTCCGCGACACGGAGCTATTCCCACCATGTGCAATTTGCAAGTTGCCTTGGCAGCTTGCTTGGCCAAGGTTGGGGTCATCCTCGGGGTCCCTTAGGGTGGCCCCGAGGAGTCGTATTCAAACGTTTTGACCCTATAAACATATATTTACCTAATTTAAACCTTTTTACAAGATTATATCATCATACGACAATTCCAAACCTGCCCAAAACCTAAGGACACACTAGAACACATTCTTCTCTAATTTCCGGACGTCGTGGTCGTTTCTTGACGTTTAGACTTTTACTCTTCCAAACCAAGTCAATTGCATTAATTTAGGTTTAGAAATTTAACTATTTTAAGTTCATTATTCACAAGGTGAGGCTCTAACTTAAGTCATAGAATTCCGGGGTGTTACAAAACCTTAACCTAAACTTGATGGAGCTTGCAGTACTTTAACATGTCTTGTCAATAACAAACAGTCTCCTTAAACACAAAACGTTGAACCAAAAAGAAACAATTTGAAAATTGCAGTGCAATAATAGAACCAACGTTATACTAATTTATCTTACAATGATATACCCATCTATACTTCTTCTTCTCTTCCAGGCTCATATCAACAAGAACCACACACATACAAAGCATTTCCGAAAATTCCAGCAACAACAATATCAGAAAAATACTTCAAAACTACCCAACATCACGGAACTATCGAAATAAGATTTTTCCAGCCGTCTATTCGTGTTCTTGCTTATATAGCATAGCTATAACTTGGAATCGCTCAATAAAGTGAATGGTGAGAATTATTACCTCCAAACATCAGCAACACCACAAAAAAATCTAGACTCCTTCACCATGAAGAATCCTTCAAATCACAACCAACGAGGAGGAAACAAGTAACACAATGTCTATGAACGTTCCGAGGGTTAAACCACGTTGAAATCTTATAGATCTTTTCTTGGAATCTTTAGAGATGATTTAGGACTATTTTCTTGGTATTTTGTCGAAAAAAATGAGATAAAACGAAGGAGAAATCAGATCTTTTAAAGCTAAACTGACATAGGAGCTAGGCGCCTACCTTCACGTGCCTCCTTGTGCAGTCTCACTAAAATATAAATATCTCTCAATTCTGAAGTCGTATGGACAAATGGTTTAGTGTGTTGGAAAGTAGACTCGTAGACCTTCAATTTCATATATTGGGGTTCTTCTAAAGCTTTAAATATTAGGATAAAAGATCCGAGACATTTAACCCAAATTTCAGAAGGTTTATCAAAGAAACATACTCTAACCTTTGTCAACTTTTATTTCCCAACTTGCTTGACTTCAAAACTTAACCTACGATTATTGGGAGGCTATATCACCTCATAAAACATCCTTTTTAGCATATAATACTCTCTTTGTCTTATCCCCAAAGGTACCGGTTAACTTAAACATTTTGAACGGGCATAGAGTTAAAAAAGACATTCTTTAACTCGAACTTGTTTAAGGACATCCTTGACCCATAACGTTAGTCTAATTATTTGGCTGTTTACCTCCCCTTTGCAAAATTATTCTGTTGAAATGATACACCAAGTCATATAAGCCTCATACACTCATGCGATGATACACATATTATGCAAAAGAACCACGGGGTCTCACATCCATGCTCATTGGTGACATGGATATTGCTCGACATATGACTCATGCCCAAAAGATTAAAGAGGAGAAACTAAAAGGGAGATCTATGGAGAAAAATAGATCTAGAAATGATGATGAAAATTGCTCTGATGTAAGGTCCGATGGACATGGTCGTCCTAAGTATCGATAATGGTTTTCTGGGCAAGAATCCTCCAATGCTCCTAAGTATAGTGAAGATAGGGTGTCTAAACCTAAACTACAAGGAATTAACAGGGAATCCCTATGGCCTAATTGTGCTAGATGTGGAAAGAGACATGAGGGAATATGTTTAGCCAAAATGGAGGGTTGCTTTAGTGTGGTGAAAGTGGACACAAGATGAGGAATTGTCCAAAGGTGAAGGCTAAAGTAAGAGAGGGTAAGAAAGTTGCTCCTACTGGTTTGGATGGGAATGCTCCAAAGCAAAATAGGTTATATTCTCTCCAAGCTAGAGGTGAACAAGAGTGTCCTCCGAATGTTTCTACCAGTATGTGTTTTATTCTTTATTAGATTTCGATGTTGCTTTATCTTTTATGACCTGATAGATTTGATATGCTAGATT
Organism: Solanum tuberosum; assembly: GCF_000226075.1. Lineage (NCBI taxonomy): Eukaryota > Viridiplantae > Streptophyta > Magnoliopsida > Solanales > Solanaceae > Solanum > Solanum tuberosum. The sequence goes on from NW_006239129.1 coordinate 619,035, forward strand.
TTGATATTGTATTTAGTGTGAATGGGTTGCATTTTTGTTATTATCTTATGGATGGTAGAACCCGATAGATCGTTATGAGTTTTGGGTATGTTGAAAAGATTTGTTGAGTAGGGTGTTTAGATAATAACTTCAGATGTTAAATTAGTACACTCCTATAGATGGTAGTAGTATAATTCACCAAGGTTTAGGATCATCTTGTGTGATAGATGTGAAAGCTTAGTGATATCTTGCTTCGACCTAAGAATTAAAAGAAACGGTGCTTAGAAAGTCTGTTTAGGCTTTTTCTCAAGGGGGAGATGGTGTGCTTAGAAAACAAGGTCGTTGAGTGTTCCTAATGTTCATAACTAGGGATGCTTGAAATTCTCACCTTGAAAGGTGTAACGAGTTTGGGAAGTTTAGTCCCCATTTTATAGGCCCATATGAGATCTTAGACCGGCAAGTTAAGAAATAGTAGAACAAGGAAGTTGCTTCCATGAAAATGTTATGGAGGTATCTTTTAGTGAGGGTCTTAATTGAGGGTGCTACTTGGGAGGCCGAGGCCATTATGAAGTCCCGCTAACCTCATTTTTTCCATCTAATCCTCCTTTAGCTTGAGATGATGAGTCCCTCATGGTTTGTTCTTTGTGTGAAGTCATGAGTGTTTTAGATGTTACCGTGAATTCCTTATGTTGTGCATGTTCATGAAGAACTTGTGTTTAAAACAAAATGAGTTTTGCATGATTTATTTTCCACATGTTGTAGTACATTTATTATGAATTTCCTATAGACTTCATGAGATGAGTTGTGAAACATGTCGTAGCTTGGAGTTGAGAGATTCCTTCTTGGATGTATTGATAAGAGTATAGATTGCATATAGGCTCATGATATTGTGTCAAGCATGATTATAGCTTGGAGATGGCAGTTCCTCATTATTAATGAAAAATGTTAGAATTTGATGCATTGTGGGTCGTTGGATGTAGTTCCTACCTTTCATATGATGCATTGAGCTTGTTTAGCTTGGCATTGGTGATTCCTCCTTGGTTGTGTGCATTTAGATGAGTTGCATGCATGATGGGTTGCTAGTCTTGAGTCGTTTCCCTTAAGAGGTCGCTAGAACGTCAGTTGAGGACCAAGAATCCCAAGGGGGAGATAATGTAACACCCAATATTAAAAATAGAGAATAACATGTTAAGACTTCAAGGTGGCAACCCACAAGGACCAATTGTGGCCCCAAACAAAACTACCTGAAGCATTAAACCACTGCCAGGACCCGCACCCCGTGGATGGGTCTATGACATGTGGCTAGGGGTCCGTCGATGGCCAAATTCCTCTATCAAGACCACACCCGACGAGGACGAACCGTAGGTCCATCCATGGTCCGTCGGCGAGGTCTCGTGGGTGAGCTCTTGGGATGGTTCAGTTGAGGGCTCAACGGTCCTTTCCGAATTCGATCAGACTAAAGTGGTGCCGTTTCCCCCTAGTATAAACAACCTAAATGAGTAATTTAGACCCCTATATTAAATCATTTAATTTATTCTCTCAAACTCACCACAAGAATTGGGTTCCTCTCTAAAATAATTCTCTCTCAAGAAAGTTTAAGAAGAAGAAGAGGGTTCAAGCTAGGTCAAGTCAAGTTTCCATTCTTCCAAGATTTATGAGCTTTGTAATCAAGGTATGATGTCTTATTCATCCATGGAATGCTTTCATTCATGGAGCCCCATGTTTTCCTGAATTTAGAAGAAGAATTCTTTAATTCTAGTTAGGATTTCTTCTAATGTTATGGGTTATGATCCAATTGAGAGGATCATGGTTTTTTATGATTGTTTATGATTGAATTGAAAGATTTATATATTTATAGGATGGATTAACATGTACCCATGCCTAACACTTTTTTAATCTACAATTGATGAAATTGGGTTTTATGCCATGAAAAGGGAAATTGAGGCTTTAGATATAATCTTCTAGGATTAATGAAATACATGATATATTTCTTGAGATTGAAGCATGTAGGTATGAATTTCTTGAAGAATAGAACATGTAGGCATGAATTGAACTAGATTGAAGTATATATGATGAATCACGATTAGTAATAATTGAGATTGAGTTTATATGATGAAGTATGATTAGAATTGCTTAAGAATGAAGCATGTGATTAGAATGCCTTGATATCTAGGCATATGTGATTATTATGAAGAAGTATTGCTTTGAGAGTGAAGCTTATATAATTGATGAATTGTAGATAAGATTTTTGTGTAAGGATTCACCACATGACCTATATTATGAATATATGAGATTATGCATGTCTTATCGAATCTATGTAAATACTTTAAGGACACTTTGAGAGTAAAGTGTCAATAATTATAATTTTAATGTTATGTTGCTTGAAAGGACATTCTCATGAACACATATGAACTTCAATGTTAAAGGTTTTCTCAGATATAATGATTCCAGGTTGATTGGCTTACTCTCCTAAAATGAATCAAAGCATGTATGAACTATGATAGCTTGAAGTAGTGATATGATATTCCTTCATGAATATCTTGACTTGTTAAGACAAAACCATGCATGGTAGCTTGAGTAGTAGATCTCATGGATAGCCTTGGATTGAGAAATCGTACCCTTCCAAAGGTTAGCTTGATCTAGCATGGGAGGATGCTTGCATGATATCATGACTCGGTAAGGATAAACCATTTCAGTGGTAGCTTAGATTGAGCAATAGTACCATTCCTTGAGTAGCTTAGATTTGCATGACAGGATGCTTTCCATGATAGCTTTGTCTAGCATAATGAGGTGCTTTTCCTTGGTATCATTGAATTGGTGAATCATAACCCTTCATGAGTAATGATGTGTATTTGACTAGTAAAGAAGTACTCTTCCATTAATAGTATGAACATGACGGACTAATCCCTAAATCAAATTAGCTTTGTATGATGAAACAAGCTTTACTTCAAGGAGGTATTGTAAGTATTTTTAGATATGAGATTGATTGTATGATGATAGCTTAGTTTCGATAGTTAATTAATTTCCTTGCCTTGACATGTATGCCATGAGTTGGATGACCTATGTAATGAGTAAGAATAAGTTGAGGTTACTTGAGAAGTGTTCCTCTTATTATATTATGATTTATGTGCATTGAATATGCGTATGACTTATGTTGCTATCTCTTCTGATTATGGTATATGTCTTGTGTTGACTAATGCCTATGTTATGCTTATGTTGATGATTTATGCTAGCCATCATATTTAGTATATCTTTGTACTAACGCATACTCTTGCCTACATTCTTATAAAATGTAGGGTCCAGCGATATTGACTTGCATCCCTGTGGCTCGGTTCATAGTAGAGCAAGGAGTGAAGATTTTGTGAATCCTCATAGCATCAATGATTCTATCACCTTTCCTTTATGTCTTTCATTTACTGTTTCGAACTATTGTATTGGTTGTTTCCTAAGACTATTCAAGTATTATATGGTTTGATACAACTACAAAGACTTTCGCTTCGTTTTTTGAGACTTTGATTGTTTTTGAAAATGATTTAAATTTCTGCACTATTTTCTATTAACTTATGTAATGAAATCTAAGTGGATTGTATGAGGCCTCTCGGGGTCTTGTACGCCATGTTACATCTAGGATGTACCCCTAGGTTTTGACAACACCGGTGAGTAAGATCGTTCTATGCTAGGACGTTATATTCCACTGACCTCGGGTACTTGAAGGGAATAAAATCCTCAGTATCCTAGGAATACAGGATGAACAACAATCTTATGGAAAGAACGATATTTTTGGTATTTTTTGTACTCTACTAATTTAGGGAAACAAATTATAGTAGAAGATTATTCCACTACTGCTCATGAATTCGATGCCCTTTTTAGCATGGTCAAAGTGGTAATGTACAAGAAAAATTGGTAGTATTCTAGTTAAAGATTACATTACACTAGGTAACCTTCTTATTATTTATCTAAGGAGGAAGATTGTTTCTAAAATTTAACTCTTCTGATATTTATTATGTGTGTCTTTGAAAAAAGATATGCAAATCATTTGTTTTTTGAATGAATTTTCCCTGGCAAATAGTGTTTCCTTCAAAATTCATTATTTTGCAGAATGAGATATACATTTTTTTGTTTGATAAAATAATATTTCAATATGTTTTAGTTGGAATACAATTTGAAAAGAAAAGCATATCTATGTGATAATCTAAGAGTATGTTTTATTCTGTTTGGAGGAAAAAACTTTTGTCGTTTTGTACTCGTGTGAAATTTGATTTTGTCTTCTTTTGTAGACTAAAAACTTTTGAAGCTTTCTACTTTGGATATATTATATTGTTCAATTGTTTGAAGAATATGAAAACTTCACCAAATAACTCAGTGCTGCACTTTTAATTCTCTACTACGTTTGAATTTGAAACTGATTTGAAGTCATAAAAACTTCATCCACATGCAAAGTTTATTTAATTGAAGATTTGAACAATTTGGAACTTCATTGTTAAATCGAAATAAATTGTACAAAATAATTGTCTTTATTGTTAGTATTCTAAATACTTAGTGGTATGTCTAATTGTGATAGCTAAAAAGAAAATGATTAGTGACTTAGTGTTTGCGATTTTGTGCCTGCAATAGGTGCCTCTATGGAATGAACTTTATCATTGTGTAAAGATTGTCCAAGGGAATTGAAGCACTATAATTCGTTTGTAGAATAATATTTTCAAAAGAGATTTTATGTTGCCAATGATTTTTTGCTAGTATGTGAAAAAATAGATGGCAAAACTATATTCAAATACTTGAAAATTATTTTTGAGATAATATTTAAAATGTGGGGGTTCTTTGCTTCTGATAAAGATAAAATTAGACATTACAAACTTAATGTCTAATTTTAATTTGGAGGAGAAGATATGAAATAATTCAATGATACTTTTGTCATATGTTAGATCCACAAAAATAAATTTGGAGTATATTTGATACTGTGGTGGTTTAGTTTCTCTTTTACTAGTATATTCTATGACTATTACGAAACTATCAAATTATAAATATGCTTGTTCAAAATAATTGTATTCTTTTATGAAAGAGAGTAACTTAAAATGTTGTGATTTCTCATGGAATGATATGTCTATTAAAATATAACTATTTGTATAGACAATAGTATTGGTGAATAGTCATTTGTTATCTTTTGTAAAAGAAGAATTTAGATTATATTACCTATATTGGACCTGATGAGACTATGTTCATGAGTAGTTCTATAACAGTCAAATTGAAAGTTAATGAAAGGTCCTTCTTAAAAGGACATTCAACAAGGTGCTTACTCTAAACAATGTTTGTAGCAAACAAAATTCTAATAAGTAGAAACAAAATATTTTTGAGAAAAAGCTACCTCGCGGAGGGTTTTACAAACTTAATAGATGTAATTTTTCATACTGGCTTGAGTCAAACTATTTGTGACATGAACACTGGGGACATGTCAATTAAAAAATCTTTCAAGGAAAACTGATCAACTTAAAAGTTCTGTCTAACTTTGAGTGCAATAAATAAAATTGTCAAGTTTGTGTTGATTCCAAGTATGCTAAGCATTCTTATAAATTTGTTGAAAGGAATTATAATCCCTGGAGTTGATTTACACTGACATTTGTGATATAAAGTAAACAACATCTCGTGGTGGAAAAAAGTATCTCATAACTTTTATTGACATTTTCATTAGATACGGTTATGTAATTTTGCTGAATGGTAAGGATGAAGCAATAGAAACATCTAGGCAATATAATATTGATGTGCAAAATCAGTTGGGAAATAGATAAGAAGTGATAGGGATAGAGAGAATAAATCTCTTTTTTGCATAAATGTGTTTGGAAAATGAAATTATCCATTAAACTACTACCCTATTCACCTCAATCTGATGATATTAATTAAGAAAAAAATTGAACTTTGAAGGAAATGATGAATACATTACTTATAAGTTCAAGTATACCACTAAACTTGTGTGGAGAAGCTATCCTTACAACAAAAAGGAATAGCAAAGAATTTTTTATATTTAGAAGAAAAACAATAAAAAGTTTTGTTTGTTCAGGACATAATCTATTCTATATGAGAAATGGAAAGGAAGGAAATCTAATTTGAAATATGTCAAAGTGTGGGGGCTGTCTAGAAAAAGTCAAAGTTCCTATTCTTAAAAAAATCAAAATAGGACCTAAGACGGTGGACTGTAAAATTAGACTTTAGTAATCTAATGAAGGGTCAAAAAGACCTTGGAAAGAACAAAATGAGTATGTACTTAATAAACAGATTCGGAAGTGTAGTAAATGTCAAAGGACATCTACTTCCTTCAGATCTGATTTTGTAAAATTTCCTATGTCTTTTGTGAAATTGTCATTTTGGAAAGATGGTGTTAACAGTGAGATTGATTCAATCTTGAGAAACCATACTGGAAGTTAATTGATCTTCCTCTCGATAATAAATCTTTGGGTTCAAAGTGAATCTTCGTAAGGAAATTAAAATTCGATAGAACTATTAACAAATAGAAATCAACATATTTTGTCAAAGGACTTAGATATAAAGGTTTTTATTTTTCCATCACATACTCGCTAGAAACTAGAATTACATTCATCCAGATGTTAATTACATTAGATGTGGTATATGACCTCAAAATTCATCAAATGGATGTGAAAACAACTTTCTTAAATGGGGAATTGGAGGAAGAAATTTACATGGAACAACCCAGGAGATTCGTGTTCCTAGTAAAGAAAAGAAAGTGTCCTAACCTATTAAGTTACTTTATGGACAAAAACAAGCACCAAAAAAATGACATGAAAAATTTGACCAAATCATGTTGGTAAATGGATTTAAGAATGATAGAAGTGATAAATGTAATTACACTAAGACACTTCAAATCACAAAGTCATTGTTTGTTTGTATGTTGATGACATGCTGATCCTTATTAGTAGAGACACTTATGACATAAATGCTACTAAACATATGCTAGAGAGCAACTTTGATATGAAAGATCTTTGAGTTTCTGATGCAATCTTACGTATAAGAATCCTTAGAATTCAATAATGTTTAGCAGTGTCACAGTCTCATTACATTGAAAAGGTACTTGACTAGTTCAAATATTTTGATTTGAATACTGTCAAAACTCCAATAAATGTGAGCTTTGCATTTCACTAGAATGAAAGCAAAAGTGACTCACAATTGGATTATTCTAGAGTATTGGGAGGTATGATGTTTATCAGGAAATGTACATGATCAGATATAGTATGTGCTATTAGTAAACTTAGTCGGTTCACGATAAATTATAATCAAACTCATTGGATGACAATGAAAAGAGTTTTGGAGTATTTAAAACATACTCAAAAATATGTGTTGCATTATAACAAATAGCCAACACTATTGAAAGGATATAATATGCAAATTGTATCACAAGATCAAATGAAGTAAAATCCACGAGTGGATATGTATTTACTTTTGGTGGAGGAGCAGTCTCTTGTAGTTCTTCCAAAGAGACATGTATCGCTAGCTCTACAATGATCTATGAGCTTGTCGCTCTAGATATGGCCGGTGAATAAGTTGAAAGACTCTGAAATTTCTTGACAGATATCCTTTTTGGGCCAAACCTTTGCCATCAGTATGTGTACACTTTGAACTCATCAAAACCTCAGCAATCAAGATTGCGTATGAAACTTCAAGAAAACTCATCAATGACTCAAATCATTGAACTTCAAGAATGAAATTTCACTAAAAATAACATGATTGGTGTGTGGGTGAACAAACCCAACATTATGAGAACTCCCATACCTCTTAAGGATCAAATCCTTGGTGAAATTCGCAACAAAACTCAAGAATCTTGGTGAACAACTTGAACTATTCTCTTTTTCTCCTCTTCTTGAACTTTGTTCTAAAATCCTATGCGTAACTTGATTTGGGAAAACTGAACGCTTAAATCTAAAAGGGTAAGCAAAAAACCAAAATACCCCTCATATTTCCAGGTAACTTTCCTTAAATGGACAACCTGACTTCAAACAGGCATATCTCCCTCATATGAGCTCAAAAATTAGTAAACTTGGTGGCGTTGAAAGAGGATTCCAAGACCTTTCAATTTATATCTTATAGGCCACCTAACTCATCTTGTACTGAAAGTTATGGTCGTTTGAAGTTGACCCAAACTTACCACTTAAGCATAACTTGCAAAATGTCAGATTTTTTCTCTTTCCAATTTAATTCTTTCTATTTTTATCTCTTTCAAATACCGAGGTGTTATAAAGAAGTAGGAAGAGACATGATTTTTCCTATATTAATGGATAGGATAATATGTTTCTTCGATTGTGGGATTTACAATATATTCTCGAAATCAAAAATATAATTCATTTATTACAATAAATCATGGTTAGAAATTTTTTTCGCTCAATAAAATCTTAGTTGCAACTCTTGGTGAAAGGCTCGATATTTTCACAATAAAAAATTGACTAAAATAAATATTGGAAGTTTAAATCTTACCAAAAAGGAAAGGAGCCACCAAAGAAAGTTACTTCAACATGATGGAAAATACTGAAGAAGAATAATGTGGAGAGAGAAGAGAGAAGTCATTTTATTTATGTTGAATGATTAATTTACAATGAAAAGAACTTCTTCATTTATAGTGAAAAAAAAATTTAGTCCCTAGTTAGGATTTCTAACTTTTATCGAAAGATCAAAATAGTTGAATTTTAAATGACATTCAGTTTTATCACTAACTACCACATTTTATATCGGAACTCAAACTTAGCTTTAATGTGAATGATTACTAATGAACTCATACTTAGCTTATTTGTCTATAAGATTTTGCAATGGAAGCCAAGGGCTGACACAACACTCAAGACTGAAACACTGACAAAAGCACATTAATTTGCTGATAGCATCAATGTAGTTAAAGAAGAAAAATGGGAACTCTTAACTTTTTAAAACTCATGCTCAGAGGTATTTCATTACTTAATATATGGACCACAAATCTGTAAATACACACTAAAGGATGACTATTCTTTCCCATTAGGTTCATTAGAACTATTGAATATTGGAAAAAAAAATCTTGTTTGTAAGGTAAATAGTTTATAAGGAAAGTAGTATTAGAATTATTTGGAATGTGCACGATTTTCTCTTTGTCGTTAGGGTTTTGCAACCATTTCCCCCCTTTCTTCATATTTTAAGCAAGTCAATTTCTTGCGAATTAGAAAAAATAAATGAAATTATTGAAGTACGACATTCCTAATAGCTCTGATGAATTGGATAATAACACTGTTTGTAAAGATACAATTTTGGTTCTGAATCAAAATATTCAGGTTACCGAAACAAAGATAGTGGAATTACATGTTTTCAGAGGACAACTTTAAGATTGTTTCTTATCAACAGAAATGGAATGAAGAATCTAAATTACCTGCATACTACATTTAAAGAAAGAACATGAAATCAATGATGTGTCAAGAAACATGTAGTGTCTTTCCTTCCCGCTAAATCATTAATGATATTTTGGGAAATGTCCAAAGAAGGGAATCAATAGATAATTACTCCATTGTTATCATACTAGCAAAGAACTTCATATAATCAATTTTCACTTTAATTTTAACAAATATCGAATGAGCATTTTCAACCTAATACTATTTTCTTTTATCTCTTTACCATTCTGCGAAGAAAGTCTCATGTCATTTCCTTTATATCTTTGTTGAAAGTGCCAAAGTTCTAAGTTCTATTGAGGGGTTATTTTTTTGTTAAGGGTGCGGTAATTATTATACTTGTAATCATGTAATCGAAGATTGGAAACTTATTCTTCCTTATCAATATTAGCATGAATTTTTTCAAGGTTTTGTTCTTATATTTGATACTCAGGATAATATTGAATCATATTATCACCTTATCCTTGCAGTCTTTCCTTCTGATCAGCCAATTCACTTATTTGAGATTTACTCATGTCAATCTAATTCTGGGAGGTGCACTTCCTAAATTTGTCTTAGGTAGAAGATACAATTGTTATTGGTAGGATATATTATATGAGTGTGATGACTTACTGGAATACAACATCAAATGATGTACCCGCATCTAATGTGAAAAATAAGATCATAATAGAGTATGAGTTAAGCTATGTAACTATATATACTGACTATATGGATATTTTTTATATTTATAAGATATATATCAAGCAATGTGTAACACCTCAGAAAAACAAACTTGGACTTTCCGGCAGAAACAGGTGAACCACGGAGGAATTCAAGGGATGTGATTAGGACCACGGTCCATCACCCTCATCGTGGTTCACACACAACCCATAAGTGGTGGACCATGGAGCCCTTCACGGGCCTTGGACCACAACACGAGCCATGGGAAAGCTCACGGAGGGAAGACAGAGCCGCCAGGTCTCAGGCGTCAGACCACGGAGCCCACCACGGACCGTAGTATTGATGACGAGTTGTGGATGGGTTCGTCATCTTGAGTAATCACACCTCGAGCCCAAGTGAAGGACCACGACGACCCTTAAGGTCCATGATCCTCCACACGGGCCGTGGTAAGGCTGGCGAAGCTGAACTAGTAGTCCCCTAGGTCCAAGTGAACAACCACGACGACCTTCACGGTTCGTGGTCCTTCACACGATCCGTGAAGTTGACCATGGGAGGGGGTTACGAGGAACCAGTAGACCATTGCCAAAATCACGACCCACATGATGGGCCGTGGTCCCAATGATTGTCTTCTAGTGGCGCCGTGATTAGCCTTTATCAGATTTTAAGTTGGGGTTGTTTTTGTCCTTTCCCCTATGTGTTTGGGCACTTAAAATAAGTCGTTTGATGCCTAAACTATGTTGTTTTACTCAATTTAAGCCTGATAACCTAGTTAGAACATAACCAAAATAATTATATAATAAAAATTACCAAAAATTAGAGAGAAGAAAAGAGTAAGAGGTGCCAGTTTTCCCTTTGGAACAACCATGAGATTTTCTTCAATTCCAACCCCAAAATTAAAAAATTTCTCCGTAGATTTCCTCACCATGTATGTAAGATTTCATTAGTGGATTCCTTTCATCCACTAGGTACCTAATATTCAGTCAAATTCTTGATTGTCTATATCATGATTAGACCTAGGGTTTCTACAACCTTAGATATTGGTTGTGATTTAGCAGTTATAGCGTTCTTATTCAGATTATCATGTTTTTTGAGGAATCCTTGCTTAGTTCCTTGCATTAAACTCAGGACCCTAGATGTGTAGATTCTCTTTGTTCATGAATTACCCTTGTTATGTTAGCTAAACAGATATTCATGCTCCAGTTTTCGAATGTTACATTGTTAGTTCGTGTATGTTGCATTCTTAGATAAGCATGTCAGAACTTTGAGCTATCCAGTATTTCAATATTTAAGTCACACTCTGTCATATACATATTCTAGTTGGAAATAGGCTTAGCACCAAGTTGCACTAGGGTTCATCGTACCCTCATAGTCCTAGAACTACGTGACCCCTAGGTTTATAGGTCCCCTCTCTGGGCAACAGATTTAATGATCACGCAAGTCATGCCTTTATACCCTTGGCAAGGTATATTGGGTCCTCTCGATGAGGCATTGTAACAGCCCATATCGGAAAAGGATAACGAACCAAAAATTCAGAAATTAAGGTGCCATCCACAAGGACCACCGACAGTCCGTAGGTGGACCCATAGACCGAGGGTGTGGTCCGTGGATTGGATCCCAAATATAGGCTTTCTGACCAGCATTGATAGTTGACCAGGATAAACCGTAGGTCCATCTAATGTTTGTCGACTGGTGGTCGCGGATGGGCTACCCAAAAGTCCTAGGTGTGGAACCAAGACTAGACCTACGAGCCGAGGGTGGGTCCACGGTCCATGTTCCTGGGACCTAGGTTTGGCCAAAACTCCTTTACCACAATCCACAGACCTGCAGGACGGACCGTAGGTCAACTCATGGTCCATCGGTGGTGGGTCGTGGGTTGACTGCTAGCAGTTATTTTAGGGGCAGTAAGGTCTTTTCTTAATTAATTAATTCTTATAATATGTCATTTTGCCTACATTTAGAACGCTTACATAATTTTTTACCGCTAAATTAGACTCATTCAATTCATTCATCCTAAATCCCAAAAGAAAACCAACTCCTCTCAAATATTCTCTCTAGAACTTGAGAAAGGAGAAGAAGATTTCACCTAGGGTTTCGAGCTAAGGATCTGAATTCTCCAATGAAGCTTATAATTGGTCTTTGTTGTTATGTTTTGATAGCTTTAATCCATGGACACCCTGCATCCATGGAGTTCCTTCAAAATTCTATTTCAAAAGAAAGATAGAAATCCCCTATCGTTAGGGTTCGATTAAAAATTCATGGGTTCCTTTCAAACGTGATATAATGTGTGAATTATGATATTATAAGTACAAATTGATGATTTCCTATGCTTTTAGGATATAACCCCAAAAACCCATAAAATCCCCATATTTCTTAATTGTGATCTCACAATGTGGGTCTTTGTTGCTGAAAAGGGAATTTCATGAATTGATGGAATGACATGAATTATAATGAAATCCATGTATAATGTTTGAATTCTTGATTTGACGATGGAAAGTAGGTTACGAACCTTGAAAGGCTAATCATATGAGATTATGCATGTTTTCATGAAGTCTATGTATATGATTAAAGTACACTTGAGAGTAAAGTGTCAATGATTGTGATAATGTTGTTGTGTTGATTGAAAGGACATTCTCATTCTCATGAACACATAATGAACACGATGTGAAAGGTTTTCTCACATAATGAAGATTCTAAGGTTGAAAGGCTTTCTCACCTAATTGAATCTAAGATTTACATGTAGACATGGACGGTGAAAGATTTTCTCTTGCATGATCTAATGAGCTATCCTAATGAACTAACTTGGATTGGTTGTCAATGATATCCTTCCATTAAATATGAGTTATGTAAGACTTAATAAGTACTCCGTGGGATTTATTCTTAGCAGTCAGTGCATATTGAAATGGGATGGAAGTCTTTTGCGTTAGTTGAGTCCAGTCTTCCCATGTATGTCTCAAGGGATGGAAATCATCTACGCAAGTTGAGTCCAGGTTTCTAGTAGCAATCTCCGTATCTCATAAACTATGTGCCCCATAGGTTATCTAGCTAGTGGATCCCTCTAAGCTAAGTATTCATGGTTCTACCTTAGGCAAGTAGGACAACCTTTTTCGGTGTGTGTACCAACACGTGATCATGTTGTAGCTCACATGGTCTCATGTCGGTTAAGGCTTAACTCTTACTACAGGAACATGAATAATGAACTAAGGTTACTTCAAGAAGTACTGTGCATGAGTTCAAAGGTTTTAACGATGATGTTGACTTATGTTGTCCATGTTTATGACTTATGACTTCTAATCTCTTATATGATGTTTAAACATGGCATTTGCATGCTTTGAAATGAAATGTCCCCTTTTTGCATGTTTTAAATGGTTTTATGCATAGTTTTCATACTTGGTGCATTTTTGTACTAACGCATACTTTTAAATACATTGTTCCTTAATATCGGATCAGACAGGTAGGGTATCCATTCTAGTGGCTAGAGTTTCGACTTTGATCTCTTTCCAAGCTTGGTGAGTCCTCATAGTTTGAGGACGGACTTTCCCTTTATTGTAGTTTTCATTTCTTGTATTTCCTTTCTGGACATGATGTATGGGCTAGGCCAAATTTCATTCAATATTGTAATAGATGTTTATGATGAGACAAGTGTCTAGATTTTCACTTTATTTTATGAATTTTTTTTAGAGTTGAAATATGTTTTACTCTTAATTGTTTTAATTCTTTTGTTTTCAGGACTAAGTGGCTTGTATGGAGTCGTTTGGGGTTCTATACGCCATGTTACACCTAGAGGGTACCCCTGGGTCGTAACAAACTTTGTAATCAGAGCACAAGGTTTAGAATGATCCTAGGATGATGTCTCATAAGCCACGTTTAGTAGAGTCTTGTTCATAAGTGTGAAGGGCGCCACATTTATGAATGAGAGGCTACACGATATTTAGTAAATTTCACTTCTTAATTACTTTTAAGTCGTGCCTTAGAGTTTAAATCTAAAATATTTCCCTCTCCTAATCCTTGCCTTTTGTTATTGAGGACATAATGACTAGAAGGGCCACTAGAAGGATGGAGGGTTACAACGTTGAACAAGGAGCTCCTTCCCATGCTTCGTTAAATCCTTTGGCTGATAATATGACAAATGTGGAGGTTAGATCGGCTTTCAAAATGTTAGCCTAAGCTATGGCAGCATATGCCAATAGAGAGGTGGTAGTTTCTGTGAACCCAATGGTGGGTATGGCCGCTTCAAGGGTGAGTGATTTCATGAGAATGAACCCTCTGAAATTTTATGTCTCCAAAGGTGAGGAGGACCCTCAAGAGTTTGTCGATGAGGTCTATAAAGTACTTTCTATTTTAAGGGTGACTCCAATAGAGAAAGTGGAATTGGCCACTTACCAGTTGAATGGAGTTGCCCAAGTATGGTATGATTAGTGGAAAGAGGCAAGTCTGGTAGCGGCAGGTCTCGTAGTGTGGGAATTTTTTAAATCGACAATTCTTTATAGGATTTTTTCCCTTGAATTGAGGGAAGCAAAGGTGCAATAGTTCATTAACCTTCGTCGATGAAGTATTAGTGTGAATGAGTATGCCCTAAAGTTCACCCAATTGTCTAGGTATGCTCAAACAATGGTGGTGGATCCTAGTGATCATATGAGTAAGTTTGTGACGGGAATATCCGATATGGTGGTTAAAGAGTGTCGTACCTCTATTCTCATTGGTTACATGGACATCTCTCGTCTTATGGTCCATGCACAACAAATTGAGGAGGAGAAACTCATGAAAAATTATAGGGAGGTAAAAATGGCACGGATCGGTGTTGGAAACCTCTCTAATGCAGAGTCCGAGAAACAAGGTCGACCTATATTTCAACAAAGGTTTTCCGGTCAAGGTTCCTCTAATGCTCCTCCTAAGTCAAATAAGAAAAGGGTGTCTAACCCGAAACCTCGAGGATGAAATGGAGGTGGTTCTTCTTTTCCTTGATCTACTTTTGTGAAGTGTGGGAAGAAACATGATGGGAAGTGCCTAGCCGGCACAAATGGGTGCTATGGTTATGGAAAGAGTGGCCACAAGGTGAGAGATTTTTTGATGCTTAAGGTTAAAGGGAGAGAGGGAAAGAAAGCCCCAACTAATGGTTCAAACTCAAATGCTCCAAAACAAAACCGCTTTTATGCTCTCCAATCTCGAGGTGACCAAGAGAACTCCCCGGATATAGTCACCGGAGTGTTAAAAGTTTTTTTTCATGATGTGCATGCTTTGTTAGATCCCGGTGCTACTTTATCTTTTGTGACACCATATGTGGCGATTAGATTTGATGTTCCCCCGAAAGTATTATTGGAACCTTTTTGTGTCTCTACCCCATGTTGGTGACTATGTGGTGTCTAAGAAGGTCTATAGGAGATGTCATGTTTCCTTATCCCATAGAAATACTTTGGTTGACTTGGTAGATCTAGACATATTATAGTTCAATGTGATTATTGGTATGGATTTGTTGCATGCATGTTATGCCTTCATTGATTTTAGGACTCTGGTGGTTTGATTCAAATTCCCAAATGAGCTTATCCTAGAGTGGAAGGGAGGAAATTTTGTGCCTAGAGGTCAATTTGTGTTTTACCTTAAAGCTAGGAAGATGATCTCAAAGGGTTTCTTTTACAATCTTTTTAGGGTCAGGGATGTAGATTCTGAAACCCCTACTCTTGAGTCAATTCGGGTAGTTAATGAATTCCCAGATGTTTTCCCTGATGATTTACCCGGTATTCCTCCTGAGTGGAAAATAGATTTTGGTATTGATCTTCACCCGGATACGCAACCTATATCTATCCTTCATTATAAAATGGATCCAGATGAGTTGAAAGATTTCAAAGAGCAACTAAAGGATTTGTTGGATAAGGGTTTCATTCGACCTAGTATCTCTCCATGGGGTGCTCCCGTATTGTCTGATAGAAAGAAAGATGGGTCTCTTCGAATGTGCATCGATTATTGTTAATTAAATAAAGTGACCATTAAGAATAAGTATCCTCTTCCAAGGATAGATTACATGTTTGACAACCTTGAAGGGGCTAGCTACTTTTCAAATATTGATCTTCGTTCGGGTTATCACCAATTGAGGGTAAGAGGAGATTATATTCGAAAGATGGCCTTTAGAACCCGGTATGGTCATTATGAGTTCGTTGTATTGTCGTTTAGGTTGACCAATGCTCCGGCTGCATTTATGGACTTGATGAATTGGATGTTTAGACATATAACGACCCATAAAATGATATGTCAAACTAGAGACTAAATGTGAGGCTAAATGTGAGGGTTAACATCGGGGGTTAAGGGCAAGGGCTAAAGGTTTTGGGTGTAGGCCATGGTGAGGGGACAAGGCTGCCTAAAAACTATGCCTAGCCACTGCCTCACATCACTACGAGGGTCTTCACGACCCGTGCTGGCCACCACATGTCGTGGTGCGACCCATGGTGGCAAGGCAGTGTGCCCTAGTTTGGTGTCATGTCAAGGCTCCCCTTCAGGAGCCACTTCACAATTCTTGGTCATGACCACGGGACATGGGATGGCTCATGGGATTGCCTTAGCTTGGTGGGGATGTTCCAAAGTTGAGGAGCTACTGGTCAAGGGACCACGGGCCGTGGTGCCCTTGACGAGGCGTGAACATCGGCGTGAGGGTGACTTGGTGTCAAGGCTCCAAGGCCTTGCATCCATGAGTCTAAGGGTAGACCACGACCTCTACCACAACTCATGGTGTTGACTACAGATCGTGCCTTGGCCTCATGAAGGATTGGAAAGTAAATGGAGCTACTGCCTAGAGGATCACGGGCACCACCACGGGCCATGGTCCCCTTCACGGACCGTCCAAGTGGTCGTGTGACTGGACGGGGCTGTCAAATGAAGGTCCTTTTAGTAATTTCGTATTTCAGTTGTAATGATGTGGGGTCCTTTTAAATAGATATATATCATATATATATATATATATATACTTTGAAGTCTTTTAACACCTATTTTACCCCATTATTCAAAACACCCAAATCAAAACACCAAAGTTCTTCTCCTCTCAATATTTCACTCTCTAACTCAAGGAAAAAGAAGATGTGGGAGTTAGGGTTTGGATTCAAAGAGTTTATCCAACAAATTTCTTAGGGAATCTTAAGCAAGGTATGGTGATCCTTCATCTCGGGTTAGCTTTCACTGTAGGGTCAATTTAATAGAGGTTTTCAAAGCTTTTAAGTTCATAAAAAACCTAGGGTTTTACTCAATCTGATGGGTTCTTTCTTCAAATGATTTGAAATGATTACTAATGTCATATTATGATTTTATTGGTGTTTAATTGATGATTTGTGATGAAAATACTCTATGGATCCATGATTTCTCTCAATTCCTAAATTGTGCCTTTATGAAGTGGGTTTGTTGATTATGATAGCTTGTGATTATAATATGTCTAAATTGCTTTGGGTTATAGAATTTTATCACTATATATGCCTTAATTATGGTAAATTGTTGGTGTGTTGATGAATTGAAGTTCATGGCCTTGAAGGCAAGTTATGACTAAATTTCATGTAGAAGTAGAATGTGTTTGACCTATTCATCCACTTGAAAGGTAGAGGTGTTTACTTAATAATTATATGAATGAGAATCTAATGAAGTTAAGGTGATCTTGTATTGAATGTATTTGTGTTAGTATTGAAAAGAGATTTCTCAATTTGACAGTCATGAATGATGATGATGGAATGTGAAGTGTTGTTTTCTATATATTGTATATCTTGAATTGGTAGGCTTAGGCATCGTTTTCTTGTATGATGAATGTATCTTGACTTGATGTCTTAATGTCTTGGATTGGTAGATCTAATATTGGTAGCCTTTCATGAATGAATAGGCTTAGGCATCCTTTCTTGTATGATGAATGTATCTTGACTTGATGTCTTAATGTCTTGGATTGGTAGATCTAATATTGGTAGCCTTTCATGAATGAATGAATGAATTATTAAGTATTCTAAGCTATGTCTTGAACAAGTAGACCTAATGTTGGTGGCCCTTCATGATGAGTCTAGGAACTAATGTTATGTCAAACCTTGAAATGGTAGACCTAATGGTTGTGTCTCTTTCTTCTGTGAAATGATGAAACTTGGAATGGTAGACCTAATGGTGTTGGCCCTTCTAGGAAGATCAATGAGCTATCCTTAAATGAACCTTGAATCGGTACACCTAATGGTGGTGGTCCTTCATGTGTAATGTACTTTGGGTCGGTAGGCCTAATGTTGGTAGCCCTCTCAAGTACACTGATGTAATGTAAATGATATACTCTATGGGAATGAAGGCTAAGCATAGAGAAGATATGGTTAGATGGAGGTTCTCCTTACGATCGGCCGAATTTGAATGAAAATCTTTCATATCCCGTAACTATGTGTCCACATAGGAAATTAGTTAGTGGATTCCATCCAAGCTAAAATGTTACTAGCTCTACCTTAGGCAAGTAGAACACCTTTTTACGGTGTGGGGTCATATGACACCGGATTTCGTGGTTAGCTCTCATGGTCTATGTCGGTTAATGCATATTCCCATTATGTGTGATGTGCATTGTGGCTTCTTGATAAGTTCTATGAAGTGTGCGTGGTTGTATGGGATGCCATCCATGCATTGCACGAGTAGGCTTTGAGAGGGCCCTAGTGAGTTCTCTAAGTCTTAATGACTAATGTATGAAAGTCCTCTAAATGAAGTTATTGAAGAATGTTGACTCTTAAATGCTTAATGTGATTATGCATGTTATACTTGGGTTATATTATGAGTTATTTTGCCTTGTCATGTCTTATGAAATGCTATGTCTCTTATGTGTGGATATTGTGCGTAGGTGAAAAGAAAGTAATGGTAAGTTCACTTTTGGTGACCTTAATGGGATGCCTTAGTGAGGATGGTGGTATGGGATGCTATCTATACATTGCACAAGGTATAGCATGAGGGTTAGTTGAGGTGAAGGTAATGGCTACCATGTTGATATTGTTCAAATGTGATGTTATAACTTGTATGATGATTATACTTGTATTTGATGTCTCTCATGCTATTGTTCATGATATTTCGAAAAAGTGGCATAATGCATGGTTTCCAACCAAAATGTCCCTTTTAAAGCATGTTTTTGCATGGTCATCATACGTAGTACATTTTGTGTGCTAACCTATTCGTCTGTGTTTTACTACAAGTGTACGTTCCGACAAGTGATTTCTTCTAGCCAGATTAAAGTGCTTGGATTGAGTTTTCCTCCTAGGCTAAAGTGGTACGTCCTCATAGATCGAGGACAAGAGTCTTTTTTGAAGTTTCTTTCCCTTTTCATGTAATAGACAATTCTAGTCTTTTCAATTGTAAAGGGCCGTGTCCCTATTTTTGTTCAAGATTGTGTCTAAGATGTCCTTGTGAGATATAGACTTCTGCTTGTGTTTAAATGTTTTTGAATGTTAGATTGTATGGTTTTAAATAAAAAAAGTTTTAAATTATGTACTATTTCTATTGCCTATGCAATGAATTAGCTATGAGGCTTGATGAAGACCCACTTCGTGCTCGAATATGTCGTGTCGCATCCCAGGTCTAGACTTGGGTGGTTACAAACATGGTATCAGAGCACAAGGTTTTGAGAACAATTTTTAGGATTGATGTCTCATAGTATATCTAGGGGATCTCTCTATACATATAGAATTTTTTCATAGAATGATATGACCAGTCCTGTTCATCGGTGTGAGTCGCGACACATCTATGAGCGATAGGCTATAGGACGCTAGAAAGTTACCCATCTTTCATTATTCTTGAAGTCATGCCTTAGAGTGTAGCTCTATAAGTGTCCTCTTCCTAACCCTTCTCTTGTGTTTATAGGATATGAATACAACGGTTAACCCAGGAAGGATGGAAGAGGAGATTGTGAATGAGGGATTTCATCCCCAAGGTCTTCAAGGTAGCCAAGTTATTCTAGGAAATCAAGGGAATCAAGTTCCGGTGGATCCCCCTGCTATGACCAATGAGGAAGTTAGGTCGGCTCTTTATATGATGGCTCAGGCTGTAAGTACTCAAGCTCAAGCCATGACGGTTCAAGAAAATAGGGGTCTTGAGGCTAATGTGAACCCCAATGTGAGTACTAAGGCTTCTTGTTTGAGAGACTTTGTGAGGATGAATACTCTGATATTTCTACGATCTAAGGTGGGAGATGATCCCCAAGTGTTTTTTGATGAGGTGTATAAGATAATCAATGCTATGGGAGTGACTTCTATTGAAAAGGCGGAACTTGTCGCCTATCAATTGAATGATATTGCCTAAATTTGGTTTACTCTATGGAAGGCCAATAGGCCGATTGGAGTGGGTCCCATAGAATGAGAGTTGCTTAAGGAAGTGTTTCTTGCTAGGTACTTTCCCCATGAAAAGAGGGAGGTTAAGGTTGTCACGACCCGAGAGCACCCCCTAGTCGTAACCGGCGTACTCGACCTCTCGGAGGTCTAATACAAGCCTCTTAGCATTCATTCATCGCATAACACTAAAAACATAATGAATTTAAAACTTTCTTTACCAAGAAAACATTTAATAAAAAAATAGCAAGCGGAAGACTTTCTAGACTTTATACATGATGTCTCAAAACCATCTAATACTTTAGAGTACAAAATTCGGGACTAATCCCGTACACAACTTAAACAATACTAAAAAGACATAAAAGAACATATTGGGTATTGTCCTCGAATCTATGAGGACTCACCAAGTCTTCATCTTCAACACTTAGAAACCTATCAAATAGCCATGACATGTCATCATCTCCAAATCCCTACACTTTAGTCAAAAAGGGAAAGGAAGGGGTTAGCACAATTAAGTACTAAGTATGGAGACCATGCAAAAACATGCCAAAAAGGACATTTTCAAGGAAGTAAATGCTTTCATATCATTTGATAAAACCTTCACTTCACAAGTATAAGAGACATAAAACAAGTCAACAT
>NW_006239129.1:641646-657948 GCF_000226075.1 Solanum tuberosum
ATAGGACTTTACATATAGCCTCATTCATATATAATAATATAACAATACAATAACACTCATATAATGCCTTCAAGGCCATAATCAATACACATTCAATAAGTACACACCTCCACCATAAGTGGATCAATCCAAACAGGAACAATTTCAATATAGCATGAAAGTAGATCAACTTACCATTCTCCAAAGCCATAATCACCATTATCCAATTCTCAACAATTCTAACATCACAAGAGAATTTACCCATGACTCGCCTACAAGGCCATAATTCTCAACTCATCCATACACCAACAATCCACCAACAATAGATATAGATAACTTATCATTTGAAATCATTTCATGCAAGAACCCATGAGTTTGAGTAGAAATTAGGCTTTTTCACAAACTTTGGAAAAGTTGAAAACCATTTGAAATTGGCTCTAGGGTGATAGCTTGCCCTAGATAAAGAACTCCCATACCTTTACTAAGATTCCCCAAGAAATTTGATGAAGAAAACGTCTTCAAACCAAGTCCTAGCTCCAAGTTCTTCTTCTTCTTCTTCACTCTCAAGAACCCTAACTCTTACTCTTTTAAAATGGAACAAAAATTATCCACAAACAGCCTAACACAACAATATAACCTCAAAAGAAAAGATTTGTGAAAAGACCAAAATGCCCTTAAATTTTCCGGACGGATTCCCTGCCAACTGCCCAACTTTCAAAGGGCATAACTCGCTCATACGAACTCGGAATCGAGCCAACTCGGTGGCGTTGGAAAGATCGTTCCAAGGGCTTTCCAAACATAACTAGAACTACTCCTGGATCATCCTGATCTAGGAGTTATGACTGCTCAAAGTTGGCCAAAAACTCACTGATTTCCACAATTGGCCGAATTTTCAGATTCTGATTTTCTTTTCCAAAAATGACTACTTCCAATTTCAAGCTTCTTCATATTCATTTTAAATTGTCGGAGTTACACAATTAAAATGAAATTACATATAAACCCCTCATAGAACCTCATTATAAAGTCAACACAAAGTCATAGGCTCTTGCTTAACCTATCATTTTTTCCGAGTCGTTACATAGGTAGAGGAGTTTATCAATCTTAAACAAGGTAACATGAATGTTCAAGAGTTCTCTTTGAAATTTACCCAATTGTTTAAGTATGCCCCATCCTTGATGTCTAACCCTAGAGGTGGGATGAGTAGGTTTTTACAGGGATATCTGACCTAAATGAGGAAGAGTGTCATACGGCGATGCTCCATGATGACATGAACATTTCTAGACTCATGGTGTATGCTTAATCTATTAAGGAGTCCAAGCTTAAGAGGAAGAATAGGAAGGTGAAGAGCTCTAGGCCCGATGAGCAAGGTCAACCTAGGTTTAAGAATAGAGCTCCAAACCAAGATTCTTCAAGTGCTCCTAAGGTTAACCAAAAGAGACGTAGTGGGTCTCAATTTTCTAAACCTACTTCCCACAATTGTGGAAAGAAGCATTTTGTGAAATGCCTAGACAGTAGTAGTGTGTGCTATGGGTGTGAAAGGAATGATCACCAAGTGAAAGAGTGTCCTACTCTCACGGCTAGAGGAAGGGAGGCCAAACAAGCTTCTCTTAGTGGCTCGGATCTTAATGCTCCAAAGAAGAATCGTTTGACAAAGGAGCTAATCCGGATGAAAGCACTGGTAAGTGATAGTTCCTTATGATTATAAATGTCTTATTGAGGTTCTTAAGTTGATTTGATGTTAGCCTTAATAGGGTTTTCTCCTAAGTGGGGGATGATATGTTGAATAGTAGGTTGTGGTGAATTTTGCTTGTCACTTTCTTCTATTCCTATTCAAGATTGAGACCAAGAGTTCCTTGTAGCTTATTTCATGTATTGGAGTCATGTGTGAAAAATGTGTTTCTATGTTCTCCTTATGATATGCATGTTTTGATGAATTTATGTTCAAATGAGAAAAATGAGTTTCATGATTGTGTTCCTCATGTTGATATGCATCTATGATGAGTTGCCTAAATACTACATGAGTTGACTTGTTGAGCATGCTTAAATGTGTTCATAAAAAGAGTTGCGTAAACTACCTTATGATGTTGTAATGAGCATGATGTGAGTTAGAGAAGGAAGTTCCTCTAACAAAATGAGAAATGTTGATGTTTTTGTGCACAATGAGTTGTAGAAGTAGTTCCTACTTTCTTGTATTCCATTGAGCTTGTTGATGTGGAGTTGATGTTTCCTCCAATGATTATGCATTTATATTGATGTATCATGATTATTGGCTGCTAGTCTTGAGTCGTTATTTCCTTAAAATGTTTAAGTGTCATTCGAGGATGAATGTTCCTAAGTGGGGGATAATATAGTGACCCGTAAAATGATAGGTCAAACTAGAGCCTAAACGTGGTGGTTAACGTCGAGGGTTAAGGGAAAGGGCTAAAGGTTTTTTGTGTAGGCCATGGTGAGGGGCCAAGGCTGCCTAAAAACTAGGCCTATCCACTGCCTCACATCACCACGAGGGTCTTCACGACACGTGCTGGCCACCACGGGCCGCCACCCGTGGTGGTACGGCAGTGTCCCCTAGTTTTGTGCCAAATAAAGGTTCCCCTTCACTAGCCACTTCACGACTCGTAGTCTTGACAATGGGCCGTGGGAAGTCTCGTGGGGTTGCCTTAGCTTGGTGGGGATGTTGCAAAGTTGAGGAGCTACTGGTCAAGGGACCACGGGTGCCACCACGGGCCGGTACCCTTGACGAGGAGTGAAGATGGGCGTGAGGGTGACTTGGTGTCAAGGCTCCAAGACTTTGAATCCATGAGTCTAAAACTAGACCACAACCCCCACCACGACTCGTGCTGTTGACCACGGATCGTGGGAGGCCCCGTGATCATTTCTTGGCCTCATGAAGGCTTTGTAAGTAAATTGAGGTACTGCCTAGAGGACCACGGGTCCCACCATGGGCCGTGGTACCCTTCACGGACAATCCAAGTGGTCGAGTGACTGGACGGGGCTGTCAAGTGAAGGTCCTTCTGGTAATTTCGTATTTAAGTTATAATGATGTGGGGTCGTTTTAAATAGATATATATCATATATATATAGTTTTAAGTCTTTTAACACCTATTTTACCCCATTATTCAAAACACCACTTCATGATCCCAGCCAATTCTTTCAGAAGCACCAGTGATAGAATCAGAAGAGGTATAGAATTTAATAGAAAAGAAGGTCCCCTTACATACCTTGGCTGTCCTATTTTCGTTGGTAGGTCAAGAATCATCTACTTCTCCGAAATGATCAACAAGGTGGTGAACAGGATTACGGGATGGTAAACTAAAATGTTAAGCTATGGAAGAAAAGAATCTTTGATCAAACATGTGTTACAGTCCCTACCTATTCATATTATGTCAGCCATCTCCCCTCCCTCCACTATCATCAAACAGATTCAAGGCATTATTGCTGATCTTTTCTGGTGAATAAAGAACAACAAAAAGAAATATCACTAGTCTTCCTGGAAGAATCTCAGCTTTCCACTTGATGAAGGTGGAATTGGAGTTAGACTTCTGGGTGAGGTGTCTATGTCTTTCCAGTATAAGCAATGGTGGATGTTTAGGGCCAAACAAACTTTGTGGGGCTAGTTCCTCAAGGCAAAATACTGTGAAAGATCTAATCTGGTGAGCAAAAAGTGGGACACACGAGACTCCCAAACCTGGAGACATATGATGAGAAACAAGCATACTATTGAAACTCATATCAACTGGAAAATCAGATCAGGGACATGTTCCTTCTGGTGGGATAACTGGTTGGGAGTGGGGCCTTTGGCATATAATTCTACTGATAGTAACAAATTTAACACTTCTACCATATCAGATTTCATGGCAAATGGCCAATGGGACATAGAGAGAGTCATTCAACAAAATCCTCCAACTCATGTTCCTAGCGTACTTGCTACTCAGCTTCATTTGCAGCAGGGATTACCAAACCTGCCTATATGGAGCCTTACCACCAATGGAGAATTCTCATGCTTATCTGCATGGAATGAAATCAGAGAAAAAAGAACAAAGACAAAGATCAATACATGTACTTGGCGTAAAAACATCCTCTTTAAATGCTCCTTGTTTCTTTGTAGGGCCATTAGGAGCAAACTACCTACTAATGAGAAAATCACTAGTTTTGGTGGGGTACCTTCAGATTGTTATTGCTTCAATAATCCGGGAATGGACACTATCGAGCACACTTTTAATTCTGGAAAATTTGCCAAGTATGTGTGGAAATTTTTTGTAAACTCCTTGGGTATACAGACTGATCATATACCTCTAAGATATTTTCTCATGAGATGGTGGTCAACTGAATACAAAAATGAGGCTCAAAAATTCATCATTCAATCCACACCCATCTTCATTTGTTGGAACCTTTGGAAAAATAGATGTCCCAAGAAGTATGGAGGTAAACAGTCTAACATTGGCAGAGTCAAATTTGTTGTTTTTAAGGAAACTTTCAAACTTCTTCACATTGTTTTTCGATACATCCAATGGCCTTCAAGCTGGAGAAAATTATTCCCTGTGATTGAGGGTTCTACACATGAGACTAAGGTTACTTTGGTGCAATGGAACAAACCTTAAAATCAGTGGATTAAACTCAATGCAGATGACAGTGCACTATCTAATCCAGGCAGAATACGGGCTGTAGGTATTCTCAGAAATTCCACATGAAAGTTGATTAAGGCATATGGAGTTCCTCTATGTGAAGGAACTAAAAACCAAGCTGAGGTCGAAGGTACAATTTTTGGCATGGCATGGTGTATTCATCTAAAACTCAATAAGGTTATTTTGGAAGTGGATTCTCAACTCTTGATAGATTGGATTCAAAGGAAAAGCAAACCGCCTTGGAGTATTTTGAATCAGATTCAAAAACTTCAAAGCATCATCAACAAAATTCATAATGTTATTTGCATTCACACACTAAGGGAAGGCAACTTTGTAGCGGATGCACTCTAAAAACATAGCCACCAGATCACCAACCCACAAGTCTATTTTGACAATCAACAACTTCCAAATGAGGCAACAACTTACTATCAATTGGACAAAACTGAAATGGTAAGCTTCAGAAGGAGGAAAATGAAGAGAATAACACAACCTCCCTAAAATCTCCTTTACTTGGAGGATTTAGGAAGGAGCTGGAACTCCATCAGGTCCTCTTTTTGATGACTACGCAGTCATGCGCATAAGCTAGACTTTGGTAGGTTTAGTTTGTGTTAAGTCTTTCCTTGCTTGTAGAGGGAGAGTCTCCCTATAGCTAGGTCCTTTTGATTTAGATTATAGTGAATCGTTTCCTTACTGGTAAAGGGAGAGTCTCCCTCATTTAAGTTTTCCCAGATTCTTTGTATCGAGAGGAGTCCTCTCATAGGTGCTTAGTTGATAGGTCCTTTCTAATTCGGGGAAGAGTTGGAGAACCTACTAAATTCCACTCTAGGTTTTCCTTAGTAGGCTACCAACTCTTGAACCACCATAAGATAGAGGTAAGGTTTATCTCCCCCTCCTTTTACTCCTTTTGTTTTATTTATGCTAAAGCCTGGGGGTGTTGCTAAGCCCCTGAACCCCCCCCAAAAGGGTTGTTTTTTTTCAAAAAAAAATCTCCTCCTCTCAATATTTAACTCTATAACTCAAGGAAGAAGAAGATGTGGGAGCTAGGGTTTGGATTCTAGGCGTTTCTTCATCAAATTTTTTGGGGAATCTTAAGCAAGGTATGTTGATCCTTCATCTAGGATTAGCTTTCACCCTGGAGTCAATTTCAAAGAAGTTTTTAATGTTTTTAAGTTCATGAAAAACCTAGGTTTTACTCAATCTGATGGGTTGTTTCTTCAAATGATTTCAAATTGTTACTAATGTCATATTAAGATTGTATTGGGGTTTAATTGATGATTTATGATGAAAATACACTATGAACCCATGATTTCTCTCAATTCCTAAATTGTGCTTTTATGAAGTGGGTTTGTTGATTATGAAATCTTGTGATTGTAATATGTCTAAATTGCTTTGATTTATCTAATTGTATCATTATCCATGCCTTAATTATGGTAAATTGTTGGAGTGTTGATGATATGAGGTTCATGGACTTGAAGGCAAGTTATGACTAAATTTCATGTAGAAGTAGAATGTGTTTGACCTATTGATCCACTTGAAAGGTGGAGGTGTTTACTTATTAATTATATGAATGAGAATCTAATGAAGTTAAGGTGATCTTGTATTGAATGTATTTGTGTTAGTATGGAAAGGCGATTTCTCAATTTCACACTCATGAATGATAATGATGGTATGTGAAGTGTTGTCTTTTATATATTGTATATCTTGAATTGGTAGGAATAGGCATCCTTTTCTTGTATGATGAATGTATATTGACTTGATGTTTTAATGTCTTGAATTGGTAGACCTAATATTGATAGCCTTTCATGAATAAATGAATGATAAAGTATTCTAGGCTATGTCTTGAACTGGCAAACCTAATGTTGGTGGCTCTTCATGATGAGTCTAGGAACTAATGTGATGTTAAACCTTGAAATGGTCTACCTAATGGTGGTGGCTTTTTCTTGTATGAAAGTATGAACCATGGAATGGTACACCTAATAGTGGTAGCCCTTCTAGGAAGATCAATGAGTTATCCAAAAATGTACATTAAATCGGTAAACCTAATGGCAGTGGCCCTTCATGTGTAATGTTCTTTGGGTCGGTAGGCCTAATGTTGGTAGCCCTCTCAAGTACAATGATGTAATATAACTGAAATACTCTATGGGAATGGAGGCTAAGCACCGAGATGATATGGTTAGATGGAGGTTCTCCCTACGGTAGGCCGGATTTCAATGAACATCTTTCATATCCCATAACTATGTGACCACATATGAAATTAGCTAGTGGATTCCATCAAAGATAAAATGTTACTAGTTCTACCTTAGGCAAGTAGAGCACCTTTTTACGGTGCAGGGTCATTCAACACCGGATTCCATGGTTAACTCTCATGGTCTATTTCGGTTAATGCCTATTCCCATTATGTGAGATGTGCATTGTGGCTTCTTGATGAGTTCTATAAAGTGTTGGTGGTAGTATGGGATGCCATCCATGCATTGCACGAGTAGGCTTTGGAAGGGTCCTAGTTAGTTCTTTAAGTCTTAATGACTAATGGATGAAAGTCCTTTAAATGAAGTTATTGAAGAATGTTGACTCTTAAATGCTTAATGTGATGATGCATGTTATACGTGGGTTATATTATGAGTTATTTTCCCTTGTCATGTCTTATGAAATGTTATGTCTCTTATGTGTGGATATTATGCAAAGGTGAAAACGAAGGAATGGTAAGTTGAGTTTTGGTGACCTTAATGGAGTTCCTTAGTGTGGATGGTGGTATGGGACGCTATCCATACATTGCACAAGGTATAGCATGACGGTTACTTGAGGTGAAGGTCTAAGGTGAAGGTAATGGCTAACATGTTGATATTGTTCAAATGTGATGTTATGACTTGTATGATGATTATACTTGTATTTGATGTCTCTTATGCTGTTGTTCATGATATTTCTAAAAAGTGGCATAATGCATGGTTTCCAACCCAAATGTCCCATTTAAAGTTTATTTTTGCATGGTCATCATACTTAGTACATTTTTTTGTGCTAACCCATTCTTCTATGTTTTACTACAAGTGTAGGTTCCGATAATTGATTGCTTCTAGCTAAATTGAAGTGCTTGGATTGAGTTTTCCTCCAAGGCTAAAGTGCTACGTCCTCATAGATCGAGGACAAGAGTCTTTTTTTGAAGTTTCTTTCCCTTTTCATGTAATAGACAATTCTAGTCTTTTCAATCGTAAAGGGATGTGTCCCTATTTTTATTCAAGATTGTTTCTAAGATGGCCATGTGAGATATAGACTTCTGCTTGCGTTTAAATGATTTTGAATGTTAGATTGTATTATTTTAAATAAAAAAGTTTTAAATTACATACTATTTCTATTACCTATGCAATGAATGAGTTATGAGGCTTGTATTAGACTGTGTCGCATCCGGGGTCTAGACTCGGGTCATGACAAGACAATACCTTCATATGTTCGTAATTGTGTTTATTGATGATATTTTGATCTACTCAAGAAGTGAGATTTATCATATTGACCATTTGAGAATTGTGTTGCAAGTTCATAAGGACCAAAATTTTTTTGCAAAGTTTAGCAAGTGCAAATTTTGGTAAAGGTTCGTACCTTTCCTTGGTCATATTGTGTCAAGCAAGGGTATTGAGGTAGATCCTTAGAAGATCGATGCGGTCCAGATTTGGCCTAGACCTCTATCTCTTTCCGACATTAGACGTTTTTTGGGTTTGGCTGGTAACTATAAATGGTTTTTTGAGGGGTTTTCTTCTATTGCTTCTCTTTTGGCGGCTTTCACTCAAAAGAAGGAAAATTTTGTGTGGTCGGACGATTGTGAGAAAAGTTTCCAAGAGTTGAAAGATAGGTTTACTTCCACTCTGGTGTTGACTTTACCAGAAGGTACGAATGACTTTGTGGTGTATTGTGATGCCTCTATAGTTTGGTTGGGATGTGTGGTTATAAAAAAATGGTAATGTTATTGCATATGATTCGAGGCAACTTAAAGTCCATGAGACGAATTATCCTACCTATGATCTTGAGTTAGCGGTGGTTGTCTTTGCCTTAAAAATATGAAGGCATTACTTGTATGGGGTTCATGTTGATGTATCACAAAAGTCTACAATATGTGTTTAGTCAAAAGGACTTGAATCTTTGCCAACGAAGGTGGCTAGAACTCTTGAAGGATTATGATATGAGTGTCCTTTATCACCCCGGTAAAGCCAATGTTGTAGCGGATGCTCTTAGTAGATTGTCAATGGGTAGTGTGCCTCATGTAGATGAAGAAAAGAGAGAGAGTTGGTTCGTGATGTTCATAGGTTGGCCCGACTAGGTGTTAAACTTGTGGATTCCACCAAGGGCGGTGTCATGGTCCATAATGGTTCTGTATCGTCCTTTATGATGGATGTGAAAACAAAGCAAGGTCTTGATCTAACTTTGGTTGAGTTAAAAGCGGCGGTTTTTCAGAATTTTTTTGAAGCTTTCTCCCTAGGGGGAGAAGGTGTGCTTAGATATCAAGGCTGTTTTTGCGTTCGAATGTAAAAGAATTGAGGGAACAAATCCTAGAAGAAGCCCATAGTTCTCGGTACTCTATTAGCCCGGGAGCCACCAATATGTACCGTGACCTACGGGAAGTTTATTGGTGGAATGGGATGAAGAAAGATATTGGGGAATTTGTGGCCAAGATTCTGAATTGCCAACAAGTGAAGGTTAACAACCAAAGGCCAGGAGGTTTGTCCCAAGACATTGAAATTCCTACTTGGAAGTCGGAAGACTTGAAGATGGACTTTATAGTTGGTTTGCCTCGCACCCGGTGACAACATGATTCAATATGGGTTGTAAAAGATCGGATGACAAAAGCGTCTCATTTCCTTCCCATCAAGATTTCATATTCAGCGGAGGACTAAGCCAAGATGTACTTGAGAGAGATGGCAAGACTGCATGGTGTGGCTTTGTCCATCATTTCCAATCGTTGTACCCAATTCACTTCCTAATTTTAGAAGTCTTTCCAAAAGGGTCTTGGTACTAAGGTTAGGCTTAGCATGACTTTTTATCCCCAAACCGATGGGCAAGCGGAGCGTACTATCCGAACTTTGGAAGACATGTTGAGGGTTTGTGTGATCGATTTTATGGGTAATTTGGATGACCATTTACCATTGATAGAATTTTCCTATAATAATAGCTACAATTCACATATAGTTATGTCTCATTTTGACGCTCATTATGGTAGGAGGTGTAGATATCCTACAGGTTTTTTGAGGTGGGTTAAGTTCCCTTGATGGTCTTAAGCTAGTTTATGAAGATATTGAGAAAGTCCGACTTATTAGAGAAAGGTTGACAATGGCTCAAAGTCCTCAAAAGTAATATGTCGATGTTTGGAGAAGGGATCTTGAGGTCGATGTTCATGATTGGGTTAACTTGAAAATCTCACCTATGAAGGGTGTAATGAGGTTTGGTAAGAAAACGAAGCTTAGTCCCCGGTATGTAGGCCCAAATCATTTTTTAGAGACGTGTTGGTAAAGTTACCTATGAGTTAGATTTGACAAATGAGTTGGTATCGATTCATCCTATTTTCCATGTCTATATGCTTAAGAAGTGTGTTAGAGATCCGACATCCATAATTTCCCTAGAAGGGTTAGGGGTTGATGAAAGTCTCTCTTATGAGAAAGTTCCGGTTGAGATCTAGAACCAGCAGGTTAAGAGGTTCGGGAATAAGGAAGTTGCTTCCGTAAAAGTGTTGTGGAGGAATCATTTAGTTAAGGGTGCTACTTGGGAGGCCGAGGCTAATATGAAGTCCTGATATCCTCATCTATTTCATTATACTCCTACTCTAGCTTGAGCTAATGAGTTCCTCTTGGTTTGTCTTATGTTTTGGAGTCATGTGTGTTTTTATGTATCTCATGGTCTCCTTAAGTTATGTATGTTCATAAATGCTTATGTTTTGAAAGAAAATGAATTATGTAGAGTTTCCTCATGTTGTTGTGCATTAAGTATGAGTTGCCTATATGCTTCATGAGATAATTGTTGAACATGCTTTGGCTATTCTATTTTAGAGTAAATTGCATATTAACTTCATGAGATTGTGTTGAGCATGATTTTTTAGCTTGGAGAAGGTAGTTCCTTCTAGAACATGAGAAATGTTTAAATGTTTCATTAATAATGGATTGTTAGATGTTGTTCCTACTTCCTTGTGATGCATTGAATGTGATTAGTATGGAGTTGATCATTTTTCCATTTTTTGTGCATTGATATGATGTTGCATGCATGATGTGTTGCTAGTCTTGAGTCTTGACTTCCGTAAGGTCTCTAGAGCTTCATTCAAGGATAAATGGTCCCAAGGGGGAGATATTGTAACATCTCATATCTGAAAAGGGTAACGAATCAGAAATTCCAAACTTACAGGTGCCATTCAGGAGGACCACTGACGGTCCGTAGGTGGAATCACGGACCGTAGGTGTGGTCTGTGGATTAGAGCCCCAAAATAGTCTTTCTGACCAGTATCGATAGTCCACTAGGATGGACCTACGATCCATCGACTGGAGGTCGTGGATGGGCTACCCAAAAGTCCTAGGACTAGAAAAACGAGGGGACCTACGGACCGTAGGTGGGTCCACGGTTTGTGGTCCAGAGGCCTGTGGTACGACCAAAACCCTCTGGACACCAACCACGGACGGGCAGGACTGACAGTAGGTCAAACCACGGCCCGTCGATGGCAGGTTGTGGGTTGACTGCTGGCAGTTATTTTAGGGGAAGTTGGGTCTTTTCCTAATTAATTAATTCCTATATTATTTCGTGTTGCCTACATTTAGAACCCCTAAATAATTCTTTATACCCCCAAATTAGACCCATTCAATTCATTCTTCGTAAATCCCAAAAGAAAACGAACTCATCTCAAATATTCTCTCTCTAGAACTTGAAGAAGAAGATTTCACCTAGGGTTTCGAGCTAAGGATCCAAATTCTCCATTGAAGTTCACATTGGGCTTTGATGTTAATGTATGATAGCTTTCATCCATAGACACCTTGCACCCATGGAGTTTCTTCAAAAATCTATTTCGAAAGAAAGATAGAAATCACCCATCGTTATGGTTTGATTCAAAATTCATGGGTTCCTTTCATATGTGATTATAATGGTTGAATTATGTTATTATAAGTATGAATTGATGATTTCCTAAGGGTTTTATAATGTATCACAAAAAACCCATGAAATCCCCGTATTTCTCAATTGTGATCTTATAATATGGGTCTTTGTTGATGAAGGAGGAATTTTATGTATTGATGCATGAAGTGATGGAATCACATGAATTATAATTAATGAAATCCATATGTAATGTTTGAATTCTAGATGTGATGATGGAAAGTACGTTATGAAATTTGAAAGGGTAATTCTATGAGATTATGCATGTTTTCATGAAGTCTATGTATATGTTTTGAAGGACACTTGACAGTAAAGTGTCAATGGTTGTGATAATGTTGTTGTGTTGATTGAATGACATTCTCATTCTCATGAAAACATAATGAACACGATGTGAAAGGTTTTCTCACATAATGACGATTCTAAGGTTGAAAGGCTTTCTAAACCTTAGCACCGAGTGTATATTGAAATGAGATGGAAGTCCTTTACGTTAGTTGAGTCCGCGCTTCCCACGTATGACTCTTGAGATGGAAATCGTCTACGTTAGTTGAGTTCGGGATTCTAGTAGCAATCTCCGTATCCAATAAACCATGTACCCCCATAGGTAATCTAGCTAGTGGATCCACCTAAGCTAATAGTTCATGGTTCTACCTTAGGCAACTAGGATAACCCTTTTAGGTGTGGGTAACACCGGGTGATCATGTAATAGTTCACATCGTCTCATGTTGGTTAAGGATTATCTCCCACTACAAGAACATGAATAATGAACTAAGGTCACATCAAGAAGTATTGTACATGAGTTCAAAGGTTTTAAAGATGTTATTGACTTATGTTATCCATGTTTATAACTTATGACTTCTAATCTCTTATATGATGTTAAACATGGCATTTGCATGCTTTGAAATGAAATTTCGCCTTTTTGCATGTTTTAAATGTTTTTATGCATAGTTATCATACTTAGTGCATTTTGGTACTAACGCATACTTTTGCCTACATTGTTCCCCAATGTAGGGTCCGACAGGTAGGGTTTCCATTCTAGTGGTTACACCTTGGACTTTCATTTCTTTCTGAGCTTGGTGATTCCTCATAGTTCGAGGACAGACTTTTCCTTTATTGTAGTTTCCATTTCTTGTATTTCCTTTTCGGACATGATGTATGGGTTAGGCCCAATTTCATTCAATATTGTAATAGACGACTATGATGAAAAACTTCTTAGACTTGAAATGTTTTTTACTATTAATTGTTCTAGTTCTTATGTTATAAAGACTAAGTGGTTTGTATGGAGTCCTTTGGGGTTCTATACACTTTGTTACATCTAGGGGATACCCCTGGGTCGTAACAGGTGTATACATCGGACTCCGCATTTAGCTCACGTTGTTTTATATCGATTAATAGTAGCTCCCACAGTCAGACTCTAGTGTAATTGACTAGGTTTTCAGCTATACTTCAGTATTCAGACTCAACATATTAAGCTCATTATTAGTACTTGGTCATTGAATTTAGCTCAGTGTTCAGTTATATTTCAGTATCTATGTTAATGTTCAGATTATGTTATTGCTTAGTTACATTTGTTCACCTATATTATATATCATGCATGCTCAGTACATTCCAAGTACTAATGCATACTATGTGCTACATTCTTTCATGATGTAGATTCAGGTACACATTATCCAGATCACGCATATATTGGTTCCCGATCCGTATTCATCAGCTTCAGTGGTGAGTCCTCATACTTTGAGGAAAATAGACATGTTTTCATATTCACTCCTTAATTTTAGTTTTCAATTTTGCTAGAGTTAGCTGGGGCATGTCCCAACAACTCTAGTAAGTTAGAGGCTTATTTAGACATAGTAGTAGATTCAACTTTAGTTTTGATTTATTGTTCAGTAACTCTAAAATCTTAGTATGTTTTTATATATTCAAACTAGATGGGTATTCCCGATTTTCAGTTATCTTCTGTTTAGCTTCCGCATAGTATCTATTTTATTTAGTATCTCTCTGTATGATTATGATATGCAAGACACAGGGTTAGCTTAAGGTCACACGTGATCCTAGGTCTCGTGTTATAAAAAAGGGGTAGCCTCGTGGCATGACAAAATGGGCATGTGTAAGTGCAATGCGTACTTAAATCTTGGACACAAAAAATATTGAGAAAAATTTCTTCATCAACAGTGGTATTGTGTTGGGTAGCGTACTTCCTTATATTATGTTTTTGAAAGACGTTATGGTTATCTATATTACAGAAGGATATATTTGTCATGCCCCGAGCTACCCCCGAGACATGGATACGGGACCTAGGTCACAAGTGACCCCAAGCTAACCCTGCTGGCATGACATGAGCATACTAAGAATAATAATAACTGATGCGGAAGCTAATCATAACTAAATATGAAATGATGGGGAATACCCATATACTAAATTGAATATTTAAAATCGGAGAGTTTCAATAGAAAAGAAATGTCAAACTCAAATACTAAGCTGAATCTAACTATGTCTGAAAATAGGCTCTAATTGACTAGAAGTCTTGGGACATGCCCCAGCTAAGTCTATAAAAATTGAAACTGAAAGATAACATGACTATTGTCCTTGAAGAATGAGGAATCGCTACTAATGTTGTTGAACTGGTGATCGGGAACCGATCTAAGAGTGATCTGGATGCTGAGAATCTGAACCTACATCAAAGGAGGATGTAGCACAGAGTATGCGTCAGTACTTGAAAGGTACTGAGCATGCATGATAGAATAAAGCTCAAATAAACATATAACTGAACAAGCAATAAAGCATGAGTATAATCTGAACATGATATAGTTTCTTAATACTGAGCTAACATAATGCAATGACCAAATTTAGACATGCTGATGATGAATACTGATTACACTGAAATGTGGTCAATGCAATGGAGTCCGACTGAACTGGGGGAGCTACTAATAATCGATAATAAAACCTTACGAGCTAAATGTGAAGTCCAATGTATACGCCCTATCGAGAGGACCCAATACAACCGGCCAAAGGTGTAGAGGCATGCTGGCGTGATCACTAAAATGATTCCCACAGAGGGGACCTACAACCTACGTGGCTCGTAGTTCTTGGACTATATGGGTGACTGACTGTAGTCCCACTCGGTATTATGCTACTCCTAATAGATTAAATGATTAACACATTATGACTAAATTTATTTAATATACTAGATACTCAAAACTAACAAGCAAACTAAGAATGCGTATTAATATACTGATAATGACATATTCAAGAATGAGGCAAGTATATCTGAAATACTGAAATATCTGACCTAGTATGTGTAATTTCAACTACTAAAGAAAATACATAGCTAGGGTTCTGAAATTCATGCAAGAAACAAAGTAATAACATGATAATCTGATTTGGAACATGTAAATAACTAATTCATGATAATCTGTTGAAGTTCTAGAAACCCTAGGTTTAGTTGATAATAGAGAATCAAGAATCTTACTGAAATTTAGGGACCTAATGGGCGAAAGGAACCCACTAGTGAAATACCACATAACTGGTGAGGAATTCCACGGACAAATCTTTCGATTTCGGGGCAATAGCTGATGGAATTTTGCTGGTTTCTTGAACTAGGGTTCTTGACCTGTTTTCTCCTCTTACGCTCTAATTTTTCTAAGTTATATTAATGATTTGACCTAGGTAAGTTCTAGTTATGTTTCTAGGCTTAAATTGACTAAAACCTCATAATTTAGGGTCTAAACGACATAGTTTAGAGGTCAAACAAATAAGGAAAAGACCAAAAGAGCCCCGACTTAAGTGATGTCATAGTGACTGACGAACGGGACTGACGGACCATGAATTAAATGACTGTTCGTGTTTGTCGACCGTCGTTCGTAATTGAAGTTGGGCTTCTGAGGCACTGATCCACGGACACGGATCACGGTCCGTGACCTGACCTACGGACCATAGGTCCGGCCGTGGGTCAACACTTAGCCGATTTATCTGAGGTTTCTGGGAGGGAGGTCGAGGGTGCGAACCACGGACCTGCAAGATGGACCGTGGGTCCTCCTACGGTCTGTAGGTCTTGACCGTGGGTCGACCCTTGGCCAAATTTTTTGGCAGAGTTCTGGGGGAGTGTAATGACCCTAAAAACGAACTAGTGAAACTAGAGCCTCACATGTGAGTTTGGAGTCGAGAACTTAATGAAATGGTTATAATTGAATTTGACCCAAAAAGTTCTTAAAATGTGCTTCGGAAGTTACCAGAAACTTGTTTAGCTATATATAAAAAGATTCGTTTCGTTTTTCGAAAATCCGACTTCATATTCTTGTTTAGGGGGTCAAATTGAGTGGGAAATGGGTCTAACCCAAATTTTAGAGCAACCGTATCAAAATCCGAAATTTCCAAGTGAAGCCTTTTTCGAGGGTCTACTTTGGAGGGTCATATCTCCTAGCACACAAATTATTTGGGTGGCCAATAATATATCCATGGAAAGCCCTTTGAGTTAGCTACCTAACGCACTTCGTTTCACCTCATTCGGAGTTCGGACGAAGAAGTTATGCCCATTTTCGTAAAATCTATCCGGCAGGAAATGCAAATTTCCAGTAGCCGGATTACTGTTCACCCGCCT
>NW_006239129.1:660536-664302 GCF_000226075.1 Solanum tuberosum
TGAGACATCATGTATAAAGTCTAGAAAGTCTTCCGCTTGCTATTATTATGTTTTTTAAATTATGAAATGTTTTCTTGGTAAAGAAAGTTTTAAATTCCTTATTGTTTTAGTGTCTATGCGATGAATGAATGCTAAGAGGCTTGTATTAGACCCCTTCGAGGTCGAGTACGCCGGTTACGACTAGGGGGTGCTCCCGGGTCGTGACAGGGAAGCTACAAGTGTGAACCACGGGCCACCAGTACGGACCGTGAGTCACCCTACGGTCCGTAGGTGGCACATTTAGCTTCTGAAATCTGCAATTTGGTTTGCTTCGTATACAGGGTGTTATAATATCCTTATCACTTCAGGGATCATAAGGTTGAGACCTCATGAGTACAGCACAATGAAATCCTCAGATGAATCAAACCCTTCAAAAACAATCTCAATATGTACATCAGCTTAAGAATTAGTTACCTTGATGATATTTTTGAATGATGTCAAGTAGAAAAGCTTTTGCATGTTCTTTGATAAAGTATATGCTTTCTCCTTTCATTAGAACTCCTAGACAATGGTGAAGCATAAATTATTAAAATTTCTAATAAAAGGATAGAATATATGCTTCAACGTAGAACACAAGAAAAATTTTCTACTTGACAACAATAGAAAATACCATCAAGGGCACTAATTCTTTACCTCATGTTTCATAGTGAGGTTTTTTATGTAGGGTAAAATCCTCTTTATATATTTAGATGTCCTTGACTCATGAGAGTCTCAACCTTCTTCTCTCTAAAGTGATAAGTGTAACATCTCACAACTAGAAAGAACTAGAAAGAAGTTAAAAATCTGGAAATAGTCATGTTTAGAAAGTACAAGGAAGTCTGGAAAATTTTAAGTAAGTTAAAGTTGAGATTTTGGCCAACTTCAATCGGCTATAACTCCTAGCTCAGGATGAGTTAGGTGTAGTTTCAGATATGGTTTGAAATATCTTGGAAATATGTTTCCAAGGCCTCCGAGTTTGTGCGATTCAGAGTTCGGATGAGTGAGTTACATCCTTTGGAAGTTGGGCAGTACGAATAAAGAAATGCCCAATCCGGATTTTTAAAGGGTAGTTTGGTCTGTTCCTTACCCAATTAATTAAATCCGTTGTTAGTAAAATAATTGGGGTCAAGACTAAGTTAGTTCAGTTTACGATTTTGAAAATTAGAGTTAGGGTTTTAGGAGAAAGAACGCAAGAGAAAGGAGAAGAAGAAAAGCAAGATTCGCCAAAAACGATCGATTTTGGTGGTGGATTCGCCCAGGAATTGATCCTACAATGTATGTGAGATCACATAGCATTGGGTTAGTTCACCCACGTACCAAGCATGTTTAATTCAGCGTATTTTCATCCTAAAAAGATTGAGAAATTTATGTTCTTGATAGTTGTTCTTGATAGTTGTTCTTGAATTGATTTCGTTCTTGAATATGAGTTGGGATTAAGGAGTTTCTTGATGATTGAGTGTTGTTTCCTTGAGTTGTTTGGGTTAGATTTTTGTGCATATGATTACGGTACATGAACCTAAGGTGAATTTGGGAAAAAGAATCAGATTGAAATGATTTAGGATCAGAAAATGAGTTGAAAAACTCATCAGACACACCTGGGGAGGGCCAGGCTCGTCGTGCCCCCATAGCTCGAGGAGGCTGGGGCAGCGCACTGCAAAACAAGCCCCAGTAAGTTGGGGCCTGGTGCGGCACGCCACGGACGCGCCTGGATCGATGTTTTTCATCGTTTAACCTATTTAATTTATTTTAAAGTATCGTAACACTTTCCATTGATTCTAACTACTCTAAATGACTTCTAAACACCTAGAAATCGTCCATAAACATGCATCATAAACTTGAATCCATAAATTCAAATTCAAGGAAAGTCAAGAGCCAAGTCTAGGAAGTTTTCAGAGTCTTTTCAAGAAGTCTTTTGCAAATGCTTTAAACCTTGTTTTAAGACTTAAAGATCAAATTTATAAAAGAGTAAATAGTATAGATTGAAGTTCATTTCTTCAAAAGTATATGGGTACTAAGTATTCCCAAACTGATTTTAAATGTTTTCACATTTGAATAAGATCGGAAACTGAGATTTCCAAAGAGCCTTCGGGCTAGTTTTCAGAACAAGTAATCGCTTTCTAAATGAAGCAAGAGGGGAAACTTTGATTTCCAAGATAGGCTTTGAGCTAAGTTTTTGAGCTCTAATCTCAAATCACAGAAGAAGTATGTTTTTAAACATTAGAGCTTGTTTATTTTGGGAGTAGTATTGAGCACCGAATTGGGGGCGAGCATGAGTTCAGATAACTCACGTCTCCATAAAACCATGTATCCACCATGGGTAGCAAAGGGTCATACTTTTTAGATGAACCCTTTTCACAATAAACTAGTGGATCCACTTAGTAGTTCATGTCCTATACCTTTGGCCGGATATAGGGATGGTGACAAAGACACATCCATCCCACCTCATGAATGCCAAAAGCCTAAAGAGAAAATAGCTGACACGAAGAACTTTTTTACGGAAGACATGCTTACACGAATTGTCAATAAGGTTGAAGGGTCAGACAAAGTGTTAAAAGATAAGAAGGAGGTCGTCTCAACTCTAAATCAAATGGTGACTTCTCATTCAGTCTCTATTAGGCAGTTAGAGACATAAATGGATCAAATCTCGACTCAATTGAATCCATGACAAATAGGGGGGGTTTCCAAGTGACACAACGGCCTACCCCAAAAATGAAGCTTGAATTGGTATTTCCGTCATGCCACTATGTTAAATAAGGCTCTTCTTGGTAGGTAACCCATGGTTTTGATTTTTTAAACGTTGTTTTTGAATAACGGGTGTTGATTGTGCCGGTTGAAAAGTGAAAGTGTTGGAAAATGGGCTTAGGCGAGGCAAAATTCCAGTCGGTGACTCACCGAACAAGCTGGTGAGCCCAACTTGGACAGCCGTTGGAACCACCTAGCTTGATTGGGAACTCTATAAAACTCGGTGAGCTAAAAGCTTAGTTGGCGACTTGCCGAACAAGTCAACGATCCCGACCTTGTCCGCCATTTGAATCCCCAAATTGTTGGGAGTTATGTAAAACTCGGAGAGCCAAAATACCACTCAGCGCATCACCGAGTGGTTCAGCGGGTGTGACTTACTCCACCGACTTACGCGCGAACTGAAAGGTTTTAAAGGCGAAATGGTTTTAAATTAAAAAATCCTTTGTTTTCTCTCATTTACAACATTCGTACTCTCAACCCAATATTATATTGTTCATATTTTTGCACTTTTACCCTCATTTCTCTTGGGATCTTTACTCAGGATTGTGGAAATCCTTGCCATCTAGCATTTCAACTTTTTGTGGCATAAAGGTTGGTTTTCCGAGCCTAAAATTCCATATGTGGTTAAACTCGAATGAAATTGGTATTTAGTTGTCGAATATTGTTTGTTAATCATCGTTTGAGTGTTTGTTTGTGTGATTTTAATTGAAATAAGTATTATTTGGCCTTTAAACATGATTCCCGTGTCGTTGCTTGTCTAAATAGAATCTAAATTTGTGGGTTGTGTTGACTATGTGTTGGGTCTAGTGGGGTGAAATCTGAGTAACCCCAGATTGTGCTAAATGTCATATTTTTCCTAATGATATTTTGATTAATAATGTTTCAAAGACACTTCATCCAATTCTAAGCGTCAACGATCGTTAATCAGTATAAAACCCAACTAAATGAGTTGGGGTTGAATCCCAAAGTGAGCGGTACGTGTTTTAGATTCAATTGGGAAGTATGA
>NW_006239129.1:664402-666000 GCF_000226075.1 Solanum tuberosum
ATTCAAATTAGGGGGTGACACGAATGTCAAATAAGGGTTCTGGTTTTGATTATCAACAACAAACAACAGTCACAAACAATATGAATTAACAATAATGAGACGGGTTCTTGGGATGTGATCGATTATAGGTTAATGTAGATATATGGATAATTACAACTATTAGAAAATAACTAGTTATTAGTGAGTAGGTTAGACTATAGTGGAGTTAAATTTTCTATCAAACAATTTACCTCGAATCAAGTGATTTCTCTCGAACATCAACAAGCATGCAAAAAAGATCAGCCCATACCTTAATCTATTCACTCTCTCGAGCTAAATGTGTGGAATTTAGTTAAGGATTCACTCTCTCTCGATGAACCCAGGTGAACCCAGTACCCATAAACCATTAACCAAAAACCTTAGTTCTAAAACCTATCTCTTGAGCAAGCCAAGAAAACAAAGTTAGAACTACATTTGAAACTACAATTCTTAAATTACACCACAATTAATGATTAAACTCACTTTTAAATAGCATTTACAGTAACAATTAGCAATACCCATAAGCTAAATCAGCCCATAATCACACCCCTAGAATTGGGGTTTTAGCTAGACATCATAAAAGGGTAAAAAATCATTACCAAATTGATTATCCATCAACTGTGTAAGAGTGATTTCGTCCTTACAAATCTCCAATTTGAAGATTCTCAAAGACCCACTTTCAATTTCTCAAAAGTGAATTTCTTCAATACTTCAAAGCTAAGGAAAACTAGAGAAAACTGTCTCGAGATGCTAAAAACATCACAATAATTTCTTAAGAATGATAAAAGCTTCTAAACTAATTGTTCAAAAATGTATTTACAGTCGCCAAAACTAAGCTACAAAAGCTCAGTCAGTGAATTAAGTCGGCCTCGCCGTACCACTCGGCGAGCCGCCCTTTGGTAAGTTCCATCGTCCTTCTACCTTTGCATTCAGCATCCTCAAGGTCTATAACTTTAGGCGATCAAGCACTGCATCGCGGAACTACTCGGCGATCCGCCGATTGCTACTTTATATCACTGACTTGGTGTCTTCTCTCATGGCTTGGCACACTGGAACTTTAGGTGGTCAGATCAGCCAGTCGGCGACACGCCGAGTGCTCTTGGCAATCCTCAGGCTCAACCATCTCCATTTCTTTAGCCTATTTTGTTCCTTTTTGCTTGTTAGTTTCCTTGCTTTGTTCCTCAATCGATATTCCTGAAAATCAATGGTTAATCATCAGTTATTGGCACAAAATAAGCATTTGAGGACACTAAATCTACATAAACTAAGCCCTAAATGAGTCCAAATCTTAGACTCATCAACACCCCAACTTAAACTTTTGCTTGTCCTCAAGTAGAACTGAAGTTCAGCAGTTCAAAAAGGATGTCTCAAATAGTGCTACAAAAGACTCAATCATGAAAGTACACAACAAGACTCAACTTACTCATGCAAGGATCAATTGTGCACTCAAAGATTCAAGTTATGACTCACCATTATCAAAGGTACTCAAGTTCACAATACTTTCTTCAAATGCAAGTTCAAACTCAACAAAGGTAGTCAAATGCCCTCACAACAAAGATGATTCCATATTCACACACAAT
>NW_006239129.1:666214-715537 GCF_000226075.1 Solanum tuberosum
CAATACTTGTTTCAAATGCAAGTTCAAGCTCAACAAAGGTACTCAAATGCCCTCACCCAAAGATGATTCCATATTCACACAGTTGTTCAACAAATTATAGTTCCGGAATCACATACAACTCTCACAGTCACAAAGATGACTACATGCATGAGGTCACCCATACGTTTGTCCTTATTTTCCAATCAACATTTGTTTCAGCTCACTCAAGATCAAAAAGGTCATTTAGTCTCAGTGACTACTATCCTCATGAAATGTGGTATGAATATAACTTTCCTTCCTTTTCTTCAGCATTTTCACTAATGCTTAAAATTCACCCCATTATTCACTTTCAATGGAATACCAGACACCCCATTTCTTTTGCAATTTTCACAACTTTTTCATTCTTTTTCTTTTGCTTTCTTCTTTTTTTTTTTTTTTTTGTTTTTTTATACGAAGGGGTTCCATCTTTTCCAATTCCATGGATCAAGGGGACTTCTTCACACTACTTGATTTACCTCCTGTTTTCACCACACCCCTAACTTAGGCTTTTCGCCTAAGTTGACTATTCAAACAAACCACACTTCATGAGGATTATGGGTGAATGGATAGAGAGGGGTCACATTTTTCAAGTTTCTTCCAAGAAAGGATAAGGCTCAAAGGGGTTTCAACCAAGGTTCACACATCCCACAAGGTTGCCCACAAAAGAGGTATATTGTCAAATTGTTTCTTCAAAATTGTTGCCTAACATCATTTCAAGAGCTTGCATCACTTAGTCAACCGGACCAACGGGGCAAATTCTAGGTGGCATCAGACAAGGTTGACGGTAAGCTCATCACACAAGGCATTGGCACCAATATCAAACGAGACTCCACACTTTTGCCTGTGTGAAATGTTCATTACAAGAGACTCCATTCGATAACCGTCTCGTCACAACGAGATGCAAAAAGTCCACATATTGTCTATACAACTTCATTTGGCCTCATCATAGCCGCACATTAATTATTTTTTTCGATTAAGAGCACTAATCAAGTCATCGGTATTGATTTAACCGATACTCAAAATTGCACAAGAACTACAACTTTCAAACACAACGAGAGGTGGGAATTTTTTTTAAGATCGGTCAAAACCATTTCTATTCTGAAAAAGGAGCCATAAGGTGAAACATCTACAAAACAATGTCAACAAACAATTCAAAACACAAAAACCAAATATATACACAATGTAATCACAAGAGGGAGATATGGAAATACCACACCTCACTACAAACAAAAAATACAGTTGTCCTCAAATGCAACACAAATAACCAAAAGTCAATGAAAATGACAGAGAAGGAGGTAAAGAAAGGTCCTGTCTAGACAGTCGCTCCATCTGTCGGGGCATTAATGCCCGGAGTCACATCAACACTAGCTCCACTAGACCTAGCCATGGTAGTGTCTCTCAAGGATGTCTGTCGGACAGTCTCAAACATCGCATCCTCCAAGTCAACCAGATCATCATATACAACGGCATCTCACTCCCTAAGTTGCTCCTCATTGGTGTCCACCTTTGTCAGCTATGACTTCCGCCATAGGCACATCTTTTGTGGTAGCCATAGGCATCTCAGAACTGCCTGGAACACCCTGAGTCTCTACTGCATCAAACAAAGAGGTGATATCCGTAGACTTTAGATAGTCCACGTCCTTTCTCAAGTCTGCACCCTCAACTTTCAAAGTCGTCA
Organism: Solanum tuberosum; assembly: GCF_000226075.1. NCBI lineage: Eukaryota > Viridiplantae > Streptophyta > Magnoliopsida > Solanales > Solanaceae > Solanum > Solanum tuberosum. The sequence goes on from NW_006239129.1 coordinate 667,911, forward strand.
TCTCTAAAGTAGCCCCTTGTTGACTTTTACAAGTCTCTACTATTGTTATGAGAGCGTGAATAGAAGTTCGTAGGGGTGTCAACGTAGCTAGGATGGCCCACTCAATAATCCAAGGTATCTCAGCCTCTAACCAGGTAGCCCGCACATCGGAAGAATGGGCTAAGTGCCCCATCTTCAAAATTATGGCCTGAGTAATCGTTGTGGGCTGGGAAACAACAGAAGAACCAAGAGCCAGGGAAGAAGTAGAACAGGGTGTACATGAGGTGTCACGACCCGGGAGCACCCCCTAGTCGTAACCGGCGTACTCGACCTCGAAGAGGTCTAATACAAGCCTCTTAGCATTCATTCATCGTATAGACACTAAAACCATAAGGAATTTAAAACTTTCTTTACCAAGAAAACATTGCATAAAAAAAAATAGCAAGCGAAAGACTTTCTAGACTTTATACATGATGTCTCATAACCATCTAATACTTTAGAGTACAAAACTCGGGACCAATCCATAAAATTAGAATAGAAAAGTCTTGTCCTCGACATATGAGGACATACCACAAGATCTTGGAAGAACTTCAAGTTCCAAGCTTACTATAGAACCCGCTCACTTTCCGGAACCTACACTAGTAGAAAATAGAGAAATATGGAATTAGCACAATTAAGTACTAAGTATGATGACCATGCAAAACATGCTTTAAAAGGGACATTTTAGTTAGAAACCATGCATTATGCCACCTTTTTGAAATCTCATGAACAATAGCATAAAAGACATACAAGACAAGCATAACATCAAGTAAGTCATAATATCACCTTTAAACAATATCAACATGAAAACCTTTACCTTGGACCTTCACCTCAAGAAACCCTTATGCTATACCTCGTGCAATGTATGGATGGCGTCCCATACCACCATCCATACTAAGGCACCACATTTAGGTCACTTAAAGTAACTTATCATTCCTTTCTTTCACCTTTGCACAATATTCATACATAAGAGGTATATCATTAATTAAGACATGACAAGGGAAAATAACTCATAATATAACCCAAGTATAGCATGCATCTCATATTAAGCATTTGAGAGCCAACATTCTTTAATAACCTCATTTAGGCCACAATTGTATCACATACATTAGGATTTAGAGAAACTCACTATGACCCTCTCCAAGCCTACTCGTGCAATGTATAGGTAGCATCCCATACTACTACCTACACTTTGTAGAACCTATCAAGAAACCATAATGAAATCTCACATGATGGGAAGTAAGCATTTAACCGACATAGACCATGAGAGCTTGTCATGGAATCCGGTGTCATAAGTCCCCACACCGTAAAGAGGTGGTCTACTTGCCTAAGGAAGACCGGTATATATAGCTTAATGGATCCACTAGCTACCTATGCGGGCACATAGTTTATGGGATAAGGTAGACGATCATTGAAACTCATGCCTAACTATTGGGGGAGTTTCCATCTAACCAAATCCGCTCGGTGCTTAGCCTACATTCCCATAGAATAGTTCGTTACCTTGACATTATCACATATGAGAGGTGCCATTGGCCTACCAACTCCAAAATACATTCATTAACACATGAAAGGGTGCTTTAAGCCTACCGTTTCAAGGTTCATTTAGGAAAGCTCATTAACTCCTCTTGAAAGGGTGCCATGGGCCTACCGGTTCAAGTCTCATCATTAACCTTCATGGAAAGGTGCCATAGGCCTACCGATTCCAAGGTTCATTACTATCGTTAATGGAAGGGTGCCGTTAGCCTACCGATCCAAGGATTCCACAATCAACAATATAATCATTTAAACAGGAAAAGGATGCACAAGCTCTACCAATTCGAGATATGCAATAAATTGGAGAATCCTTCATATTCTATCATCAACATTCATGAGTGTCAAATTGAGAAAAATCCTTTCAATAATAACACATTTACTTTCATAACATGATCACATTAGCTCCATTGAATGTCCATTCATAAAATGTCATGTAACACTTAAATTTCTCATACTATGCCTTCAAGGCCATGGTCACAATACATTCCATAATTAAACACCTCCACCATAAGTGGATCAAACCAAGCAAGAACAATTTTATCCATAATATGAGATTAAGCCAACTTACCATCCTCCAAAGCCATAATAACCATTACTCAATTCCCAACAATTCTATCACCACAAGGTGATTCACCCATAATTTGCCCATAAGGCCACAATCCTCAATTCATCATAAATAGATATACAAAACCATATAAATCAACAATACAATCCGATCTAAACACAATTTCATCAACATTAAATCATAGGCATTAAACCCACTTCATAAGCAAATTCTAGGCTTTTAATGAAAACATGGGTTCTTGAAGAAGTTTCATATAAAATCATCTTAAAATCATAAATACAACTTCAATTCACCAATATAATGACTTTGAAAACATTTTTCCCATGAACCCATACTTAGAATAGAAAATAGAAGTTTTGTTCTTTGAAAACTTTTGAAACCCTTTTTAAAGGACTCCTTGAAGGAAATATAATCAAGGATCAAGGATCACCATACCTTTTCTATGATCTCCCACGAAATTTGATGAAGAAAGCCTTGAATCCAAAGCCCTTGCTCCCACTTCTTCTTCTTCTTAATGGAGGATTGTAGAGAGGGAAATATTTTAGGGATGGGAATTGAACTAATGGTATCTAGGAAATAATATATGTCCTTTGGAAGAATGATCCAACACTTAGAAAAAAATGAGGCGGGTGAACAGTAACCACGCCTACTGGAAATTGCCTTTTCCTGCCGAACAGAATTTACGAAAATGGGCATAACTTCTTCGTCCGAACTCCGAATGAGAAGAAACGAAGTGCGTTAGGTAGCTAACTCAAAGGGCTTTCCATGGATATATTATTGGCCACCCAAATAATTTGTGTGCTAGGAGATATGACCCTCCAAAGTAGACCCTCGAAAAAGGCTACACTTGAAAATTTCGGATTTTGATACGGTTGCTCTAAAATTTGGGTTAGACCCATTTCCCACTCAATTTGACCCCCTAAACAAGAATATGAAGTCGGATTTTTGAAAAACGAAACGGATCTTTTTATATACAGCTAAACAAGTTTCCGGTAAATTCCGAAGCACATTTTTAAGAACTTTTTGGGTCAAATTCAAATATAATCATTTCATTAAGTTCTCGACTCCAAACTCACATGTGAGGCTCTAGTTTCACTCTATCATTTTCTGGGTCGTTACATGAGGGTACGGAGGTCGGAGTAGGCAAAGATGCCTCTACAGGTATAGAATCAAAATCAACGTCCGGGGATGTATCCACCGGAGCCGGTTTCCTTCTATCAGCCTCATCCCGAGTGTACTTGGTCTCTATACGCAGATGTGGGGTGACCTATATGTACCTCTTCTCGTCATGAGGAACTCCAGCACGACGGCAAAGCTCTGTAATCAGGACTGGGAAGGGAAGGGACGTGTGACGCTGCTTGGCCCTCATGGCCATCTCCTGCTCAATGATTAGTCCTCTGTTGAGTCACTCCTTTGTGATGATGGATCCCAGACAGGTCGCCTATTGGTGGCACGGGATGGACTAATTCTGTGAGGGCATTATAGAGCTGCTAATGAATCCAAACTAGTATCGCACAGCTAAATTTAAATGCTTCTTCTTAATCGGAGCTACTGCCTCGATCCACCTCAGGGTGGTGTCAGAAATTAGTGGAGCAAGCCATCTCTTTAGATCATCCAGGGCAAGTGCAATAGCTAGTCCCTCATACTCATGCTCGAACCGAGTAGCTTGGTCAAGTATGACATTTATATGTTCACTGCTGCACCCTAATTCTTTTCCCCAGACCATGACAGAATTCACCGGTCTAAAGGGACTGGCCTTCTTCTTCCCCTGGGATACTAGGTCACTATACGTAGTATCAAACTCACGAACCCGGGTGGGGATATATGGGCCTCGAGGCCTGGTGAGGATGTCAAATCTGTGGAATTGGAGTGTGTCCCACACCAGAGGGTACCTATCCCCTAGGCCATCTGTAGATAGCCTCTTCTCCTAAAGAATTGTCCTCAATACCTTGGCCTTTAATTTATTGAGTAGCCGGGGAGGAGGAACGTGAAATGGTGATGTTGCAACCACCATTTGTGTTGGCATTGCACTGGTGTGGAGTCAGTGGAAGGAAGGGTAGTCTCTGGGATACCAGATGAATCGTGATGAGAGCGTGCATGAATCTATGCTCGCTAGGACTACAGTAGCTGGTTGTTATCAGGCTCAGAGAGTGAGACCTAATACTCAATGGACTCATCCTTGCTGCCAGAGTTGTACTCCGGTGTCTCACATATGAGCGCTTTACCCTTTCATTTGCGTCCCTTGGGAGGTGCCTTCTTCCCCTTTTTATAAGGAGCAGTTGCTTCCTCATTAATAACAATTCCCTACGCTCTTTTGCGTTGTGGCATATGACTATCGTTCAGGTTGGTCCTTTCCATAACTGCAAAATATACCAAAATCAGTTAGAACAATTGAAGAAAAATGTGGAAAATAGGTTGCAGAAAGACTCACCGAACCGATCGGCGAGACAATGAGTCACTTAAGCAAGCCAAATCGGGCTCGCTAAAAGGGATGGCTCAAAAATTTCCCAGAAAAATTGCATGTCGGCGATAAGAAGGGTCTTTCGGCAAACTCAAATTTGCCCGCCGAAAGTTACAATATGTTTTAGGGGTTAGGGGTGCAGACAGGGTAATCAAAGGAGACTTTCGGGGAGTGGCCGAGTGAACTCAGCGAACTTAGGCTTCTCGCTGAAAGTTACAGAACCAAACTCAACCAATTAATGAAATTAAAGGCGGTCTAGGGGGATTTCGGTGAATGGCCGAGTGGTTTGGCGAGCTCAACCAAGCTTATTGTAATGACAATAAAAATGAACTAGTGAAACTAGAGCCTAACGTGTGTGCGTTTGAGTTTTGTGTGAGGTTTGAATATGTTTGATGTTGTCCCGAGTCATGGTTGAGGGGTTTAGGGGTCAAACGTCAAGGTACGACTCCCCAAGGAGCACCGTAGGGGTCCTTGAGGGGGACCCTTAGTCTAACTCCCAAGACCCATAAGAATCACCAAAGTTGGCCAAAGTTTCATGACCTACAGATAGTGTTCACGACTCGTAGGTCCATCCACACCCCGTGGATGGCCTCCGTAGCACAACACACCCAAAACCTTGCCACAACCACCAATGAAGGAGGACCAGTAGGGTCTGTCAACCCATCCACAGTCTGTGCATGGGGTCCGTCAATGGGGCCTGGTTTGATGTCAAGGGACACGACCAACTTAGGGGTGAGTTGGTAAATTCACCCCAAGTCATAATTAGTATGTGGACGGTTATTTTAAGTGTTTTAAGGTATTTTAAGAGTATTAAAACATTAAAACACTCATTTAGATTTCATCTTTCAAATTAAAATCTTTCCCTCCTAAAAGTTCTCTCTAGAAACTCCATTGGAGATCAAGGTCAAGATCAAGCTAGGCTTGGGGATTTCAAGGTGTTTCTTCTTCAATTTTTGTGAGGATTCATCTAATAAGTTGTGGTGATCCTTCATCTAAGGTTATCTTTCACCCTAGAGTCAATTTCAAAGATGCTTTCAAAGGTTTCAAGTTACACAAAAATCCTAAGTTTCACTCAATCTAATGGGTTCTTGCATCAAACATTTTTCAAATTAAAAGTTATGATTATATTGATGTTTAATTGATGATTTAAGATGAAAAACTCTATGCCATGATTTCTCGAAATTCCTAAATTTTGACTAATGTAGTGGGTTTGTTGATTATGAATGAATGATGATGAATTTATGGGTAGATTGATTTAGATTATTGATTTGTTTCATTATCTATGTCTAATTATCGTGAATAGTTGGTGCATTGAGGATTTGTGATCATAGTCTTGAAAGGGCAAGTTTGAACTAATTTCATGTTAATGTAGAATTCTAATTGAATTGTTGATCCACTTGAAAGGTGGAGGTGTTTACTTACTATATACATTTTGATCATGGCCTTGAAGGCATAGTTTGATGAATTGAAGTGTTATCATGATATTGTATATGTGAATGTATAATGTGAAGGATATACTTGTGATTTTCATGATAGAATGATGATCTTGTATAGAATGTAAATGTGTTGTGATTGAAAACCTTTTCTCACAAAAAACTCATGAATGTTGATGATGGAATGTGAAGGGTTTCTATAATGAAATGTTGTATCTTTGATTGTTAGACTTAGGTGCCCTCTTCTTGATAAATGGAAGGTATGTTGAATGTTATATTCCGAATTGGTAGGCTAAGGCATCCTTTTCTTGTATTGATGTATGTGATCTTAATTGAAGTATCTTGACTTGGTAGGATTAGGCCTCCTCTTCTTGAATAATGAATATATCTTGACTTAAGTGTCCAATTGATTATAACTTGGTAGACCTAATGTTAGTAGCCGCTTTGTGAATGAGTAAATGAATGTTTAGAATTGGTAGGCGTAATATTGGTTGCCTTTCTATAAATGAATGAATGATAAAGTATTCTAGGCTAAACCTTGGTTTGGTAAACCTAATGTTGGTGGCCTTTCATGAGGAGTCTAGGTACTAATATGAATGTAACACCTTGAACCGGTAGACCTAATGTTGGTGGCATTTCCTTGTATGTGTGTTAAACCTTGAAGCGGTAGACCTAATGTTGGTGGCCTCATTTTTGTGTGAAATGATGAACTTAGAGACGGTAGACCTAATGGTGGTGGCTCTCTCTAGGAAAGTCAGTGAGCTATTCTTAAAGTAGCTTGAAATGGTAGGCCTATTGGTTATGGTCCTTTCTTGGGAAAAGTACCTTGAAACGGTAGGCCTATTGGTGGTGGCCCTTTCTTCGGAAAAGTACTTTGGGTCGGTAGGCCTAATGTTGATGGCCCTCTCTAGTACACTAATGTTAATGAAACTAGTCTATGGGAATGTAGGCTAAGCACCGAGAGTATATTTTTAGATGGAGATTCTCCCAACCTTAGGTCGAATCTCAATGAACATCTTTCATATCCTATAACTATGTGCCCACATAGGTCCTAGCTAATGGATCCACCTAAGCTACATGAACCGGTCTTCCTTCAGTAAGGAGATCACCTCTTTTTGGTGTGGGGGCAGAACACCGGATAACATGTCTAGCTTGCATGGTCTATGCCGGTTAAACGCTTTTTCCCATCATGTGAGATGTGCATTATGGTTTCTTGAGGAGTTCTACAAAGTGTGGGTAGTAGTATGGTATGCTATCCATGCATTGCATAAGTAGGCTTTGAAAGGGTCATAGTGAGTTCTCTAAGTCTTACCCACTATTGTTTGAATGTTCTCCTAGGAAGAAGTTAAGGAGAATGTTGATATAATGTTTAATGAATGAAAGTCTTCTAAATAATGTTATTGAGTAATGTTGACTCTTATATGTTCAAATGTAAATAATGCTTGCTATACTTGGATTGTATTTTGAGTAATTCCTAGTCATGTCTTATTATATTTGAATGTGCCTTTTCTAGGGTAGCTTCAAAGGAGTACTTAGTGTGAGTAGTAGTATGGGATGCTACTTGCACATTGAACAAGTATGACTTAGTGTTGTCTTAGATGTTGGTCTTAATGTGATGATGTGACTTATGTAAAGTTTATGTCTTAAATGCTTTATTGTGTAAAGGTGGAAAGGATGAATGGTAAGTTCACTTTTGGTGACCTTAAGGAGTGCCTTAGTGTGGGTGGTGGTATGTGACGCTACCCATACATTGCACAAGGTATAGCTAGAGGGTTACTTGAGGTGTAGGCTAAATGTGAAGGTAAAGGTTTATATGTGATCTTCTTCAAATGTGAATTATGTGACTTTGTATGTTGGTTGTGGCTCCTATTATTCCTCTTGTATCAATGTTCATGAAGTTTTACAAAAATGGTATAAAAGCATGACTTTCAAATCAAATGACCTTTTTAAGCATGTTTTTGCATGGTCATCATATTTAGTACATCGAATGTTCTAACCCCATTCTTCCCCTTTTCTTACTAAAGTGTAGGGTTTGGAGATGTTGGTGTTCTATGCTTGAAGGATAGGTTTCTAAGGTTCTTGAAGATGAAGACTTGGTGAGTACTCATAGTTTCGAGGGCAAAATCCACTATGTTCCTTTTTCGTGTATTTTACTTATGTTGAAGCTTTTGTATGGGCTCGGTCCCAATGTTGTATTCAAAGTATTAGATGGTTTGAGACATAGTGTACAATGTCTAGAAAGTCTTCTGCTTGCTTTTTAATGAAAGTCTTTTTGATTGTAAAGGAAAGTTTGCAATTCTTCTATATTTTCAATTATCTTATGCATTGAATGAGCTATGAGGCTTGTATTAGACCCTTTCGAGGTCGAGTACGTCGTGTTATGACTAGGGGGTGCTCTCGGGTCGTGACACTCGCCAAACTTTCCAACGTGCCCATTTTCAACCCTGACTCCTAAAATCAAACCTACAGCCCTCAAAAACAAAACCAAACAACATACTCAATCAGTTAAGCTCAAACCCATACGACCCACGCCATCGGGGTATTCAGACTTCCCCCTAGTTTTGCCACCATTATCCATTTGATGACTTTTGCCGTTAAGAATGATGTCAAATGCTCCATCATTGGGAAAATCACGTCATTAAGCAAAATTTAGGTTACTTAGACTTCACCCGCCTAGACCCACAACAATTTAACGCAACCCATAAGTTTATCATCATTTTAAAAGCCCAAAATTTGGGAAATCAACTATTTAGGCAATTTTAGAGCAATTAGGAGAATACAAAAGGCAACATGCACAGATTTATGATTTCGTAGCAGGCCCATCACACATCAATAAGAATTAAACAATTACAATTGAGTTCAACCGCTAAGCCGAGTAATGAACATCAGCGAAGATTGAACCCACTGATGCAAGAGGTGGTAAAAAAGGACATAATAAAGTGGTTGGATAAAGGTGTGATCTACCCTATTGTGGATAGCAAGTGGGTAAGTCCAGTACAATGTGTACTGAAAAAGGGAGGCATCATAGTAGTGCCAAATTAAAAGAGGGAGCATGTGTCTATGAGACCGGTAACCAGATGGCGAGTATGAATGGATTGCCAGAAGTTAAACTCATTGACCGAAAAATATCACTATCCCATGCCTTTCATGCATCAAATGATTGATTGACTTTCAGAAACAGGATGGTATTAATTTTTGGATGGGTACTCCGGTTATAATCAAATCTACATTGCTCCAGAAGACCAAGAGAAAAACACCTTCACCTGCCCATATGGAACTTTTACTTTCAAATGGATGTCGTTTGGGTTAAGTAATGCTTCGGCAACGTTTCAATGTTGCATGCTATCTATTTTCGCTGACATGGTTGAAGATTAAATGGAAGTCTTCATGGATGACTTCTCGGTTGTGGGTGGTAATTTTGAAGCATGTTTAGCACACTTGGGACAAGTTCTTCAAAGATGTGTGGAGACAAATTTGGTCCTAAATTGGGAAAAATGCCACTTCATGGTTAGGGAAGGTATAATTCTTTGTCTAAAATTGTCACAAAAAGGGCTGGAGGTTGATAAAGCAAACATTAAAATGATTAAGAAGTTGCCACCACCAATTTTGGTGAAGGGTATTCGTAGTTTCTTCGGTCATGCTTGCTTTTACCGGAGGTTCATCAAAGACTTCTCAAAAAATGCACACACTCGATGCAAACTTTTGGAGAAGGAGGTGAAATTCAACTTTGATGATGCGTGCATGGTGGCCTTCAAGTGTTTGAAATAAAATTAATTTCCACCCCGGTTATCATTAGTCCCGAATGGTCAGAACCGTTCGAAGTGATGTGTGATGCAAGTGGTACGACATTAGGTGTCGTGGTGGGGAAAAAATGCAGCAAAATATTTCACCCCATTTACTGCACAAGCAAAACTCTAAACGGTGCTTAACGTAACTACACAGTTACAGAACAAGAATTACTTGCGGTAGTATATGCGTTTGGGAAATTTTAGGCATACTTGCTAGGCACTTAAGTGGTTGTTCACACTGATCATACTGCCCTACGTTATTTGATGGCAAAGAAGGATGCCAAGCCAAGATTGATAAGGTAGGTGCTATTGTTGCAAGGATTTTACTTTGACGTCAAGGATAGAAGAGGTTGTGAAAATCAGGTGGCTGACCACTTATCAAGATTGGAAGGCAAGGAAAATGACGAGCTGGAGGTAGACATAAATGATGCCTTTCCTGATGAACTTGTATTCACGGTAACTCTCCAACAAACTCCTTGGTATGTGATTTTCCTAATTACGTGGTGTGTGGATTAATACCGGAAGAACTGAACTTCTACCAACAAAAGAGGTTCTTGTTCGACGTCAAGAAGTACTTTTGGGATGAACCATATTTATTTAGAGGGTGTGCAGACCCTTTCATTAGGTGATGTGTGCCGGAGGAAGAAGTCAACAAAATTCTCCATGTTTGTCATGCTTTATCGGTTGGGGGTCATCATGGTGGGATGCGTACAACTGCTAAAGTTCTTCAAAGTGGTGACCATTGGATGTTACTTTACAAAGATGCTCATGAGTTTGTTAATAAGTGCACTCAATATAAGAAACAAGGTGGAATGTCTAAAATACATGAGTTACCTCTCACGCCAATTTTAGAGGTTGAGCTATTTGATGTTTGGGGAATAGATTTATTGGTCCATTTGTAAGTTCGTTTGGTAATAAGTACACTTTGGTGGCAGTTGATTATGTTTCTATATGGGTGGAGGATGTCGCACTACCAAACAATGAAGGGAGAAGTGTTGTTCAATTTGTAAAACACTACATCTTTGGCAGATTTGGTACTTCTCGGGCTATTATTAGTGATGGGGGATGCCATTTTTGCAACAAGTTTTTTGCATCTGCATTGAGCAAATATGGAGTGAAACATAAAGTAGAAACTCCGTATCATCCCCAAACAAGTGGCCAAGTTGAAGTGTCGAATCGGGAGATCAAGAGTATCTTGGCCAAGACAGTGAATGCAGATAGGACTGATTGGTCTCAAAAGCTTGATGATCACTGTGAGCGTATCACACCACCTACAAAACACCAATTGGTATGTATCCGTATCAGCTAGTCTTCGGAAAATCTTACCATTTACCGGTTGAATTGGAACACAAAGTATTATAGACATTGAAGCCTCTAAATCTGGACTGGGCAAACACTTCAAAAGAGAGAGTAGATCAGTTGAATAAATTGGACCAATTCAGGTTCAGGGCTTATGAAAGTTCATCTCTTTACAAGGAAAAGATGAAGAAGTGGCATGATTCTAGAATCCTTAAGAGGGAGTTCCGAGTGGGAGATTGAGTGTTACTATATAATTCTCGACTCAGACTATTTCCATGAAAGCTCAAATCCAAATGGTTAGGTCCATTTAGAGTAACACAGGTGTTCACAAATAGGTCCATTGAAGTCGAAGGTAAAGAGGGGCCTGAATACAAAGTGAATGGGCAATGTTTGAAGTTGTACTTCGGCAAATGCCAGGAGATTTCTCTGATTGAAGTGGTATATCTGGAATATGCTTGAGAGCATTTCCACATTGTGCCATGACGTTAAATAAGGCGCTTCTTGGGAGGCAACCCAAGTTTTAGTGTTACAAAGAATGTGCGTTAATTGTGCTGGTGCAAGCAATTGTGTAAGGTGAAAATTCCATTGGCGGATCGCTGAAGCTATTTGGCGAGCCCGACAAAATTCTCCTTCTGGACCTTGAAAATGAGGCGGAGATACTGCAACATTAGTAAGGGAACCTTCATCACTCGGCGACATACCGAACTAATTGGGCAACCCGACTTTTCCTGCCCTTCTGTTCTAGCTCTAATAGCCTGACCTAATGTATCTTTCGGTGAGGTTGCATTTCTATTATGCGAGGCGCTGACATATTTGGCAAACTCCCTCTATTCCGCCTTTTCTCCCCTTTCATGAACGGATTTCATACTGGAAATTTTTGCGTTATCTAGACCATTGGGCGTAGCGCCAAGCAGTTCGACGACTATAACATATTTTCACCAAATGGGTGCCTAGTGAAGATTCCTTTTCACCTTACTCTGCATGTTTACATACCAATAGTTTATCTTTATTTGTCATTTTTGCTATTGTATGTTGTCTAGTCACATTGGGGACAATGTTGGATGCTTTTGGTAGGGGTAGTTCGTTTTTCATTGAGTCCCATGCTCATTCAAAAAAATTATTTGAGTATCCGTTATGATCAATACCGATGACTTAAATAGTGCTCTTAATACAACAAAAATGAATGCATGTCTACAATGAGGCCGAATGAAGTTGCATTGACAATATGTGGGATTTTTGCATCTCATTGTGACTAACCGATTATTGAACAAGTCTCTTGTGATGAACAATGCACACTAGCGAAAGTGTGGAGTCTCACTTGATATTGTTTCTAATGCCTCGTGTGATGAGATTACTTTGAACCTTTTGTGATGAATTCAAGAATTTTTCCCGTAGGTCCGGTTGACTAAGTGATGCAAACTCTTGAAATGATCTTCGGCAACAATTTTGTAGAGTGAAACAATTCGACAATATACCACTTTTGTGGCCGACCTTGTGAGATGTTTGAACCTTGCTTGAACCTCTTTGAGCCTTATTCTTTTTCTTTGAGGAAACTTGAAAAAATGAAACCCCTCTTGATCCACTCACCCATAATCCTCATGCAGTGTGGTTTGTTTGAAAACCCAACTTAGGACAAAAACCTAAGTTTGGGGTACGAACAAAAGAGAAGGTAAATCACAAAATATTAAGAATTCCCCTTTGAACCATTGTCTGGAAAAAGATGGAACCCCTCCATATAAAAAAGAAGAAAGAGAAAGAAAAGAAGATAGAAAAATAAAAAGAATGAAAAATTTGTGAAATATAGTTTTGAAAGTTTCAAAAGAAATGGGGTGTCCGGAAAGTTGAATAATGCGGTGAATTTGGAGCACGAGTAAAAATGCTCAAGAAAAAGAGGAAAAGTGATGTTCAGACCGCATTTCATGATGATAGGAGCCACTAACCCTAAATGATCATACCTTTACACTCAGCCCCGTCACAAGCTTTGAAAAGACCATTTTGATCTTGAGTGAGCTGAAAGAAATGTTGATTGGAAAATAAGGGCAAACCTATGGGTGAAGTCATACATGTGTTCATCTTTGTGAGTGTGAGAGTCGTGTGTGATTCCAAAGCTATGAATTGTTGAAGGCTAGTGTGTGAATATGGAATCATCGTTGTGTGAGGGCATTTAAGTACCTTTTGTTGAGCTTGAACGGGATGAATTGTCTTTGAAACGTTATTCAAAATCGATTAAACTACAACCGACAAATTCAAACGTTTAACTTCGATAAAGGAACTCTAGACAACGCTACTCCCCGACAGTGGCGCCATTTTGATTAATATTTCAAAGACATTTCATTCAGTTCTAAGTGTCAACTATCGTAAATCAGTATAAACGCAACTAAATGAGTTGGGGTGGATCCCACAGAGACTAGCTTTCTTTTGAATTCAAATATGAAATTATGACAGTGACCTTTGCAGCTGAACAAACAAAACGCTTAGGAATCTATAAGTCAAACTCAAAGACATCGTTACCAATCCAAACGAACAGTTGTCAAACTATCAAACCACTTTAACAATCAACAAGGAACAATCAAATAAATAAATAACACTTTGGGGTTTGACTAACTAACTGCATAGTTCAACTCAATGGGTGTACATCATTACCAATAATGTTAATTCGTCATAGGTAGAATGGACTATAGGTAAGGCACTTTTATCTCAAACAATTACCTTATTTCCACTAAGTTCTCTCGAACCTGAACACTATCCATAAGAAGCCCAGCCCACACTCTCATCAAATCTACTCTTTCGAGCTAGATACAAAGGCTGAATCTCAAGTTTCACTTTCTCAAGCTGAAACCGTCAAGACCCACTAACTATGGATCCCAAATTACTACTTTAGCTCTATACTTCTCTCTCGAGCAAGCATAAAAATCTAAAGTATATTATACTAAACATGAAATATTAGAGTTAAACTACAGTGGTAACTCAGACCCACTTCAAATTAACACCAAAATTCGCTAATTAATAACACCCATTAAGTCAAATGCATCAATTGGTCACATTGTCAAACCCCCAGGGTTAGGGTTTTAGCCAATCATAGTAAAAAGATGAAATTCAATACCTGCCACATTTACCATAGCTGGGTAAATGAAATTCGAAATTCAAAAGTGAATAATGACTTCTCGATTACAAAACCCAATAGAAAAATCTTGCTAATATTACTTAAAATAAACAATAGTCGTGTTTTTGCTCTGTATCATCTGTTCCTCACAATTTCAGAATACTTTCTCTCTGTTCCAAAAATCTATTTATACAAGTATGAGGTGTGGCTTTTTGGGGCCAATCGACGAGGAATGTCGGGCTTCGCTGACCATTCGGTGACTCACCGATCGTCTTTTCATCTCACCTTCTTTCTTCACATCTTCCTCGGCCAACCACTGTAATTTTAGGAGATCCAGATCGGGATCGCCGTTGCTTTCTGCGATTCACCCTTTTGTATTTTAGCTCACCAATCATCATTTATCTAGATCTCCATCAGTACTTTCGGCGACATGGTTGTCATTCGCGGATGAAGTCGGCATCAAGCCGAATGGAAATGCTATCCGCCAAAGTTCCTCCTATTTCAGGCTCACAGTTCTATAAATTCAGGTGAAACAGGATCAACTAGGTGCCTTGCCGAGTTATCTGGATGATCATCAGGCTCGTATTTCTCTCTCTTTTTCTGCTTGTGTTGCCCTTGTTGCCCATTTCTTTCCTAGCTTTTTTCCTCAATCCATATATATGAAATTCAAGGACTTATCATCAGTTATTGGCACAAATTAAGCATTTGAGGATACTAAATCTATGTAAATAAAGCCCTAAATAAGTCCGAATGTGGGACTTATCAATGGAGTGGCTGACGTCATTCTTATGGGTAAAAGCGTCAAATGGCCCATTTTGGCCAAATCGGAGGAAGTCTGAATACCCCGGGGGCATGTGTAGTATCGGTCCTTCTTTAATTTCGTAGTGTAGGTGTTTAATTTTGATTTGGTGGGCTGCGGGCCTGAGTTTGAGGAAGTGGGGTGAAAACTGGCATGAAAGGCCATTTGGCGAGCCGGGTCGAGCTTGCTGAGTGGTTTTGCAGTTCGCCTAAGTCCCTCCAGATCTCCCTTTTATTTCTCTAATTTGTGAGTATTTGTTCTATAGCTTTCGGCGATATTCCTGACCTCACGGAGTTCACTAGGTGAATTGGTGAAAGTCATTCATGATCGCCCTTCTTCACCCCTTAATCCTTAAAATGCACTGTAAATTTTAGCGAGCTACTTCTACCTCACCGATTGGTGTCGAAGATTCGTTAAAAATCCCTGGATATCGCCGACCTGCTTTAAATTTTGGAAAATTTTGTTATGAAACATTCGGCGAGCCCATCTGGCTCGCCAAAGAGGTTCGGCAATTCGCCTATCAGTTTGACGATTCGCCAACCGGTTCGCCGAGTATTTCTACAACTTATTTTCTACACTTCTGCTGGAACTTTTTCTAACATTATTTTATGATGTTTGCAGGAATAGCTAGACCCAATGTTTGCGGAATAGATATGTTGCCCCGAAAGAAGGCACAAGGAGTCATTATAGATGAGGGAGAAGCTTCTTCCAAGGCTAAGGCGACAAAACTTCCTACAAAGGGAGGCAAAGGCAAGGGAAACGCACCCATGACTGAGACACCGGAGGACAGCTCCGACAGTGAGGGAGTCTACGAGACACAACTCACCTCATTAGACAATGAGAGGAATTCACAGAATTGTCACGCTTCCATCTCTGACCCTAAGGATGACCAGCTATTACAGGCTCGGAGAGCAGAGCTTCGCTCTAAGGCAATGCATGATCCGTCTAGGATCCCGGTGCCTCAGACTCCTCCTCCTCCTCCAGCTCCAGCACAAACAGTGGTCCCGGCGCCACCAGTATAGGGTCCACCTCCCCGGCCACTCTACAATCTAAAGGCCAAGGGCTTGAGGACCATACTAGAGGAAAATAGATTGTCCACATATGGTATGGTAGACAGACTTCCAACGGTGTGGGACACTCTTAGTCTCCACATATTCAAGGTCTTCAACAAGCCTCATCGCCCATACATTCGTAGTTGGATCTGGGAGTTCTACTCGGCTTACAAGGACTTGTTGCCTCAAGGGAAGAAGAAGGCTAGTGACTTCAAGCCAATAGACTTTGTGGTGGTCCGAGGAAAGAAAATTAAATGTAGTAGCGATGAAATAAATGATGTGTTTGGGCGTGCTTCTGACTTCAGGCTTGACAACTAGAATACGATCCAGACACACACTCTGGATGACCTAAAGGGTTGGTTTCCCCCCTTCTCTCCGACATCACTTGGAGGTGGATTGAGGCCAGAGCATCGATAGAGAAGAAGGTTCTTAATGTGGTAGCTAGGTATTGGTTTGGGTTTATCAGTGGCTCCATCATGCCGTCCCATAACTAGTATATTATTTTCCACCTAAAGATAGCCTATCATGGGTCCATCATAGCTCAAAAGCGGCTAAATTTGGGATTGATTATTGAACAGGAAATGGCCATGAGGGCCAAGCAGCGCCACACATCTCTCATATTTCTGGTGTTGATCATCGAGTGGTGTCAACGACCCGAGTTTAACGAGATAAGAAGAGGGATGTTGAGGTTACATACACATCTTCTACCAACATACCACGTATAGAGGCCGAGTACATGTTGGACGAGGCTGACAGGAGGAGGGCAGCCTCGGTGGACACCTCCCCGAAGGTTGACATTCATATGATACCTGCAGAGGCAAGAATGCCTACTTCAACTACTAGTCCTTCATGTACTTCTAGCTCCACCCTTTCTTATACTCCTGACACTTCTGTTGCACCTCCTCCCCCCTAGATCTTCTGTTGCTGGTACTTCTCCTTCTGGACCTCTGATCACCTAGGCGATGCTAATCAAAATGGGCTATTTGGCCCAATTTGTTATTATGTGTGCCTCTCGATTAGAGGCTGCTATTCCTGGGATGATCGAGCGAGCAATTGTTTCTTCTATGACACCCCTCTAATCTGTTATTGAAAGCCATAAGTTGGCCCTAGATGCCCAAACCTTGAGAGTATAAAAGTGTGAGAAGGGCTAGGGAGCCAATAATGATGTGACGACCTTGAAGGCCGATATTATTAGATTGAGAAAGGATGTGGACCAACTGAAGTCCACTGATTTTACTTCATTGTTTGGGATGGTGGAGATCCCAGATGGCCCGAGCACCGATGTTAAAGATCATTTTGATGTGCCTCCAGCTACCACCGGAGATGAGGTTATAACTGATGATGTTGTTGTAGAGTCTGAGGCTGAGATTGATGAGGCGCAACTTGGTGTTCTTGAGGAGGCTGTCTATGAGGACCTGGCTTACTTAGAGGGTGCTATGTTTGAGACTCCGAGACATCGCTTCAGGATGCTTTGATGGTGGGCTCCAATGTAACCAAGGATGATGAGACACCATGCACTAATGCCTCGATAGATGGAGTGACTGATGTGCAGACTTCACCCCAGGCCTAGCCTGGTAGGATGATTACTTTTACCTCCGTCTCTGTTGTGTTTTATTGACTGTTGGGTTTAGTTGCATTTGAGGACAACTGCATATTTTTTTGTTGGTAGAGTGAGGTCTTTCCATACCTACCTCTTTTATGGGTTGTTTTATGAATATTGATTTCGATTGTGTTTTTGTGAACATTGAGCTTATTCGGTTATATATATATTTTTTTTTTCTATGGAATCGTGGTTGTTGATAAATTGTAGTGCATGGTTTTGATAAGAAAATGGTTTTGAGTCAAATTTTAAAATTTTGCCACCTCTTGCGTATGTGAGTGTAGTTGTTCTTGTGCAAATTTGAGTTTTAGTTGCGTTCAATACTGATGACTTGAATAGTGTTCTTAATTGAACGAAATGAATGTGCGGCTACGATGATGCAAACTAACTTACATAGGCAATACGTGAACTTTTAGCATCTCGTTGTGACTAGCCGGTTGTCGAATAAGTCTCTTGTGATGAGCATTGCACGCTAGCTAGAAAGTGTGGAGTCTTGTTTGATAATTGTGTCAATGGCTTGTGTTGTGAGGCTACCTTGAACATTGTGCTTGATGACACATATAATTTGCCCCGTTGTTCCGATTGATTGAGTGAAGCGAGCAATTGAAATGATTTTAGGCAAGAACTTTGAAGAGTGAGCCAATTTGACAATATACCTCTTTGTGGCCGACCATGTGAGATGTGTGAAGCTTGAATAACACCTTTTGAGCCTATCCTTTCCTTGGAAGAAACTTGAACAACTTTGACCTCTTTATCCCATCACCCATAACCTTCATGACGTATTGGTATGTTTGATTAGCAAACTTAGGTCAAAAGCCTATGTTGGGGGTGTGGTGAAAAAGAGGGAAAGTCAAGAAGTGGAAAGATTCCCCTTTGATGGATTGCTTTAAAAAAATGATGGAACCCCTGAATATTAAAAAAAAAATACTAAAAAAGAGAAAAATTTGTGAAATAAAGTGTGTGAAATGAATGAAGAATAATGGGGTATCCGGTTGTAACACTGCGGAAACAGTAGGCTAAACTAGGGCTACGTTACAGGGTTAGAGTCATGGAGGTGGCCTTGGTCCAAGGGAAAAGGAGCAAGGGCCAAGGCAAGGGGCAAGGCTGCCCAAGCCTTGCCAAGGCACTGCCCCAAGACCACGAGGGCCTTCATGATCAATGGTGGTCACCACGAATCATGGAGCCACTCGATGAGGTTGAGACAGTAGCCTCCTCAAGGCTGCCCCAAAATCGGCTCCTCTCCACGAGCCACTTCACGGCTCGTGAAACCTTAGACGGCTCATGGGAGTAGCTTTCAACATGCCTTAGTGGTAGAGGGTTGATGGAGGATGGCTTAGCCACTGCCTCAAGGCCCAAGATAGGGACCACGGCTCATGGAGCCCATCATCAAATTGACTTGGGCTTGTGAGCTAAAGGCCCAATTTTCTTAGATACTACTTCAAGACGACGGATGGGACCACAGCTCATGGGGCCCCACGTGGTCCCTGACTACTACCTTTAAGTGAGGGATATTTTAGGAAATTCCGGTTTATGTTCAATTAAAGTGAAGTCGTTTTGGGTAAGTTTATGGTCACTATATAAATCATTTTTAAGTCAAATTCACCTAAACTAAGTCATTTTTCCCAAACACCGAAATAATTCCCAAAGTTCATCTCCTCAGCAAAAATTCTCTCTCTAGAACTTCAAGGAAGAAGAAGAAGGAAGAAGATGATGCTAGGGTTCAAGAATCAAATTATGTTCATTAAATTCAATTGGTTTCATAGCTCGGGTATGGTAGTCCTTCATCCATGGATAGAATTCATCCATGGAGTCCCTCCAAAACTAAATTTCAAAGATTGAAATTCCCCAAAAGCTAGGGTTTGTCTCCAACTCATTGGTTCCTTTCAAAAACAATTCTAACGGTTGATCTAGTTTAAATTATGATTGAAATGATGATTTATTATGGTTTTTATGTTGGAATCCCCAAGATCCCATGAAACCCCCATATTACTCAATTATGATCTTGTGATGTGGTTTTGTTGATTATAGAAGAATATGATGATATTATGCGTGTGATAGTTCAGTTACTTGAATAATGTTATTATCCATTTCTAATGTAGTAATTCCGGATGTGTTTATGGAAATGTGATCTTTGATCCTTGAAGAACAAAGTATGAGAATTGTGCATGATTTATGAAGTTTAGTAGATGCTTTAAGAACACCTTTAGAGTAAAGTCATTATGATTATGATCTTGTTGTTGTGTTGTTGGAAGGTTATCCTCATGTACACACCTATGCTTTAATATGATATGATGTGAAAGGTTTTCGCACGTATTGAATCTATAAGCTATAGTATGAATTATGTTGGATTGAGTGTCAAGACATTCTTCCTTGAATATGAACTTAAGTAAATATTTAATATATAATCCATGGGAATTAATGCTTAGTACCAAGCGGATATAAATATGAGATGGAAGCTTATTCGATAGTTGAGTTCGGCTTCCTAATGAAACCATTTACACTAGTTAAGTCCGGCTTTCCAAATGGTTTCCATTTACCTTAGTTGAGCCCCGGTTCCAAAAGTATGTATCTTATTAGATGGAAACCCTCTACCTTAGTAGTCTCCATAACCCATAAACTATGTGCCCTCATAGGTTATTTAGCTAGTGGATCCACCTAAGCTAAGAATATGGTTCTACCTTAGGCAAGTAGGACAAACCCTTTTTGGTATGGGGTGGACACCGGATTCCATGATAAGATCACATGGTCTATGTCGGTTAAGGCTTATTCCCTATTATGATAATAGTATGAACAAATAGTATGAATGATGAGTTATAGTTACTCAAGAGGCTATACTTAGTGTGGGTGAGATTATGTGATCTTATTCATGCATTACACAAGTATTCTTTGTGGGTATGTGTGTTATGTTCCTCTTATGACATGATGATCTACGAGTTGATTATGCTTATGACTTATGCTTTTCCATTATCTTCAAAATGATGCTTTAACTTAGTAAATGACATGCATTCAACTATAATGTCCCTTTTAGCATGTTTTCATGATTTTATGCATGGCTATCATGCTTAGTGTATTTTTGGTACTAAACCATATTTTCCTACATTTTCCCCAATTGTATGGTCCGTTTCTCAAGGTGGTCATCATTGTGGCTAGAGCTTGGATTTGCTCATTTCTTCTTTCTTGTTGGTGAGTCCTCATGATTCGAGGACATATATTTTCATTTAGTAGTTTTGTTCTTGTATTTGACTTTCGGATTATGTTGTATGGGCTGTGATACTATCTGATTCAAGTATTGTAATAGAGGGCTAATTGAGACAGGTCTAGACTTCCGCTTTTCTTTATGAAAATTTTGGCCTTGAAATGCATTTGTACTCTTATTGTTGTATTGCTTTATGTTAGGATATGCTAAGTGGATTACATGGGGCCTTTCGGGGTTACATGTGTCTTGTTACGTCTAGGGGATATTTTCATTTAGTAGTTTAGAATGATTCTAGGATGATGTCTCATAACCACCTTCTAGTAGAGTCTTGTTCATAAGTGTGAAGCGCGCCACACTTATGAATAAAAGGCTATAAGATGATTAGGAAACTACACTTCTTTCATTACTCTTAAGTCGTTCCTTAGAGTTTAATTCTATAAAGTCCCTTTCCTAATCTTTCTCTTGTGTAGTTAGGAAATAAATACACGACGGGCTAACGCTAAAAGAGTGGAAGTGGAGAATGTGAATCAAGGAGCTCCTCCTCAAGCTAATCAAGTACCGGTTGATCCATTGGTTGAAAATGTGACCCATTCAAAGTTAAAGTCTAGTATACAAATGTTGGCTCAAGTCGTGATGGCTCAAGACAATAGAGAAGTTATAGCTTCGGTGAATCCTAATGTGAATTTGGCTGCTTCTAGGGTTAGGGATTTTGTTAGAATGAACCCTCTTGAATTTCATGTCTCTTAAATGGAAGAGGATCCCCAAAGTTTTATCGAAGAGGTTTATAAAGTTCCTGCTAATAAGGGGTGTCTTCGGAATAGAAGAAGGAGTTAACCACCTACCAACCAAAGGATGTTGCTCAAGTATGGTATGAATTGTGGAAGAGGGAAAGACCTGTAGGAGCGGGCCCGATTGAATGGGAAACATTCAAGTCGGCATTTCATGATAGATTCTTTCCCCGAGAGTTGAGGGAAACTGAGGTGGAAGAATTCATTAATCTTCGACAAGAAAGTATGAGCGTGAAAGAGTATACCCTAATATTCACTCAATTGTCCAAGTATGCTCGGACTATTTTGGCGGATTCAAGGGGTGACAAGAGTAGGTTTTTGACGGGTGTGTCCGACTTGGTTGAAGAAGAATGTTGTACGGCAAGGCACCATCATGACATGGATATCTCAAGGCTTATGGTGAACGCTCAACAAATTGAGGGATCAAAACTCAAGAAAAAGAATAGAGAAGTGAAAAGAGCTAGAATAGATGTTGGGAACTTCTCTAGTGAAAGGTCTGATGCACTAGGTCAACCAAGGTTTAGAGAAAGGTTTTCCAAGCACGGATCCTCTAGTTCTCCAAGGGTCAACAATGATAGGGTTTCAACCCTAAAACACAAGTAGGTAATAGTGATAGTTCTTATGTGGCTAGGTCAAATCGTGCAAAATGTGGTAGAAAGTATGATGGTAAGTGACTATTTGGTACCGAAGATGTTTTAGTTATGGGAAGATTTACCATAAGATGAGAGACTATCTGTTGCTCAAGGTTAAGGGAATGGAAGATAAACAACTCCTCCAAGTGGTTCAAACACCAATTCCCAAAAGCAAAACCGCTTTTATGCTCTTCAATTCGGAGGTGACCAAGAGAGACCCGAATGTGGTGACTGGTATGTTAAAAGTATTTTCTATTCATGTATATGCCTTGTTAAATCCCGGTGCTACTTTGTCCTTTGTGACACCTTTTGTGGCCGTGAAATTTGAAATACTCCCCGAAGTGTTAGTAGAACCTTTTTCTATCTCTACCCTAGTTGATGACTCGGTGATGGCTAAGAGATTTTATAGAAGTTGACCCATTTCCTTGTCCCATAGGGTTACTTTGGTGGATTTGGTGGAGTTATAGATGTTAGACTTTGATGTGATTTTGGATATTGATTGGTTGCATGCATGATATGCCTTTATAGATTGTAGGACTCGGGTGGTTAAGTTCCAATTTGAAAATGAGCCTATTTTTGTCTGGAAGGGGTGAAATTCTATGCCTAGAGATGAATTTGTCTCTTCCCTTAAAGCTAGGAAGATGATCTCCCAAGGGTGTATTTACCATCCTTTAAGGGTGAAGGATGTTGAATCTTAAACCTCTTCTCTAGAGTCGGTTCCGGTAGTGAATGAGTTTCTGGAAGTCTTTCCCGATGATTTACCGTTATTCCTCCCTAGCGGGAAATAGATTTTTGTATTAACCTTCTTCCGGATATGCAACCTACCACTATTCCTCCTTATAGAATGGCTCCAGCCGAGTTGAAAGAGTTGAAAGAGAAACTAAGGGATTTACTAGATAAGTGCTTCATCCGACCGAGTATTATCGTTAATTGAATAAGGTGACCATCAAGAATAAATATCCCCTTCCGAGAATTGATGATTTGTTTGACCAGCTTCAAGGGGTTAGTTATTTCTCTAATATTGATCTTCGTTCAAGTTATCACCAATTAAGGGTGAGAGGGGTTGATATTGCAAAGATGACCTTTAGAACCCGGTATGGTCACTATGAGTTTGTTGTAATGTCGTCTGGGTTGATTAATGCTTCGACGGCATTTATGGACTTGATGAATAGTGTGTTTAGGCAATAACTAGACATGTTTGGGATTGTGTTTATCGTTGATAGTTTGATCTATTCAAGAAGTCAGAATGAACATCTGGACCATTTGAGATTGTATTGCAAGTTCTTAAGGACGAACAACCTTTTGCAAAGTTTAGCAAGTGTGAGTTTTTGTTGAGGACCGTAGCTTTCCTTGGTCATATTGTGTCAAGTGAGGGTATTGAGGTAGATCCGAAGAAGATGGATGCAGTCAAGATTTGGCCTAGACCTCAAACTTATTCTGACATTAAAAGCATTTTGGATTTGGCCGGTTATTATAGGAGGTTTTTTGAGGGATTTTTCTCCATTGCTTCTCCGTTGACGGCTTAGACTCAGAAGAAGGATATGTTTGAGAGGTCGGAGGCTTGTGAGAAAAGCTTTCAAGAGTTGAAAGATAAACTAACTTCCGCTCCGCTATTCACCTTACTAGAAGGTACGAATGGTTGTGTGGTATATTGTGATTACTCTAGAGTGGGGTTGGGATCTGTCATCATGCAAAACAGTAAAGTGATTGTCTATGCTTCTAGGAAACTAAAAATCCATGAGAAGAGTTATCTGACCCATGATCTTGAGTTTGTGGCGGTGTTATTTGCCTTGAAAATATGGAGACAATACTTGTATTGGGTCCATGTGGATGTTTTCACCGACTACAAGAGTCTTTAATATGTTTTTAGTCAAAAGGACTTTAATCTTCGTCAACGAAGTTGGCTAGAATCATTAAAAGATTATGACATGAGTGTCCTTCACCACCCCGGCAAAGCTAATGTTGTAGCGGATGCACTTAGTAGATTGTCCATGGGTAGTGTGGCTCATGTAGAGGATGAAAAGAAAGAATTGGTTCGTGAGTTGCATAGATTGGCCCGACTAGATGTCCAATTAGTGGATTCCACCAAGGGTGGTGTCATGGTCCATAATGGTTCAGAATCGTCCTTTGTAATGGATGTGAAGTCTAAGCAAGATCATGATCCTTTGTTAGTTGAGTTGAAAGACTCTGTACTCAAAAAGTCCATTGAGGCTTTCTCCCAAGGGAGAGATGGGTGCTTAGGAAACAAGGTCGGTTATGTGTTTCAGATGTTGGTGGTTTGTGGGAACAAATTTTTAGAGGAAGCTCATAGTTCTCGATATTCTATTCATCCAGGCACAACCAAGATGTACCTTGATCTATGGGAAGTCTATTGGTGGAATGCTATGAAAAAAGATATTGTTGGATTTGTAGCCAAATTTCCTAATATTCAATAATTTAAGGTTGAGCCTCAAAGGCCAAGAAGCTTCTCCCAAGATATAAGTATTACTACTTGGAAGTGGGAAGATGTGAATAAGGACTTTATTGTGGGTTTGCCTCGCGCTCAAAGGCAACATGATTCTATTTAGGTCATTATAGATCGAATGACAAAATCAGCCACTTTATTCCCGTCAAGGTTTCCCATTAGGCGGAAGTCTATGCCAAGTTATATATAAGAGAGATAGTAAAGTTGCATGGAGGCCCTTTATCTTTTATTTCGAATCGGGGTACTCAATTTACTTCACACTTTTCGAAGTCATTCCAAAAAGGGCTTCATACTAAGGTTAAGCTTAGCATAACTTTTAATCCCCAAACTGATGGGCAAGCAGAGTGTACCATCAAAACATTAGAAAATATGTTGAGCTCATGTGTTATAGACTTCAAGGGTAATTAAGATGTCCACTTGCCATTAATAGAGTTTGCCTATAATAATAGTTATCACTCAAGTATCGGTATGGATCACTTTGAAGCATTGCATGGTATGACATTTAGGTCCCCGGTTGGTTGGTTTGAGGTAGGTGAAATTGCTCTTATTGGTCCCGAAATGGTTTATGATGCTATTGAGAATGTTTGGCTTATTATCGTGAGGTTGAGAATGACTCAAAGTAGACGAAAGTCTTACGACAATGTGAGATGAAGGATCTAGAATTTCAAGTCAATGAATGGGTCTATTTGAAAATCTCGCCCATGAAGGGTGTGATGAGATTTGGCAACTAAAGGGAAACTTAGTCCCCGGTATGTAGGTCCATACCAAATTTTGAAACGTATTGGGAAGGTAGCCTATGAGTTGGATTTGCCAAATTAGTTTGCTCTGGTTCATCATGTATTTCATATTTCTATGCTTAAGAAGTGTATTGGAGATCCGACATTCATTATTCCCCTATAAGTGTTTGAAGTTGACGAAAGTCTTTCGTATAAAAAGGTTTTGATAGAGATCCTAAACTGGCAAGTCAAGAGATTGAGAAACAAGAATATAGCTTCCGTGACGGTTTTATGGAGAAATCATTTAGTTGAGGGTACTATTTGGGAGGCTGAGGCTGATATAAAGTCCTGATATCCTCATCTCTTTCCTTCTACTCCTATTCAAGCTTTAGGTAAATAGCTCCTCTTGTGTTCTAGCATTTTTGAGTCATCTGTGTTATATGTGTTCTTCCATGATTTTCTTATGATATGCATGTTCTTGAGAAATTTATGTTTAGTAAGAAAATGAGTTTTCATGATTTATGTGTTCCTCATGTTGTTGTGCATTTAGTAAGAGTTGCATATTTGATTTCATGAGATGAGTTGATTAACATGCTTTAGTATGCTTTTGAGAGTAATTGCATATGGGCTCCATGGTATTGTGTTGAGCATGCATTCAGTTGGAGAAGGTAGTTCCTCCTATGAATATGAGAAATTTTGAGTTTCATGCATAATGGGTTGTTAGATGTAGTCCCTACTTCCTTATGTTGCATTGATTTATGTTTGAGATGGAGTTAATAGTTCCTCCTTTGAATTTTGTATTATTTTGATTTTTCATGCATGATGGGCTGCTAGTCTGGAGTCATTACTTCCGTAAGGATTCTAGATTGTTATTCAAGGATTAATGTTTCCAAGAGGGAGATATTGTAACACCCCAGAAAATAGTAGGCTAAACTAGGGCTACGTTAGAGGGTTAGAGTCCAGGACGTGGCCTAGGGCCAAGGGCAAAGGGTCAAGGGCCAAGGCTGCACAAGCCTTGCCAAGGCACTGCCCCAGGACCACGAGGGCCTTCACGACCAGTTGTAGTCGCCAGGAGTCGTGGTCCCTCTCGTGGAGGTAGAGGCAGTATCCTTCTCAAGGCAGCCCCAAAATTGGATCCTCCACATGAGCCACGTCATGGCTCGTGAAGCCTTAGACGACTCGTGGGAGTGGCATTGAACATGACTTAGTAGTTGAGGGTTGATGGAGGGTGGCTTAACCACTACCTCAAGGCCCTCGAGAGGGACCACGACTCATAGTCTTGACCACGGCTCGTGGTGCCCCTCTCGAGATTGCCTATGGTTTGTGGGCTAAAGGCGCAAGTTACCTAGCTACTGCCTCAAGACCACGAATGGGAGCACGATTCGTGGTCGTGACCATGGATCTTGGAGACCCACGTGGTCCCTGGAAGTTCACTTTAAGTGAGGGTTATTTTGCGAAATTGTGGTTTAAGTCCGGCCAATCAAAGTGAATTTGCTTTGGGTAAGTTTAGGGTCACTATATAAATCATTTTAAAGTAAAATTCACCCAAACTAAGTCATTTTTCCCAAACACCCAAATAATTCCCAAAGTTCATCTCCTCACAAAAAAAACCTTTCTCTAGAACTTCAAGGAAGAAGAAGAAGAAAGTAGGTGAAGCTAGGGTTCAAGAAACAAGTTATTGTCATAAAATTCATTTGGATTCATAACTAGGGTATGATAGTCCTTAATCCATGGATAGAACTCATCCATGAAGTCCCTCCAAAATTAAATTTCAAAGATAGAAATTCCCCAAAAGCTAGGGTTTGTCTCCAACTCACGGGTTCCTTTCCAAAATGATTCTAACGTATGATTTAGTTTATATTATTATTGAATTGATGATTTAATATGGTTTTTATGTTTAAATCTCCAAGAACCAATGAAAACCCCATATTACTCATTTACGATCTTGTGATGTGGGTTTCTTGATTATAGAAGAATATGATGAGATTATGATTGTGATAGTTGAGTTACTTGAATTATGTTATTATCCATGTCTAATTTAGTAATTCTAGATATCTTTATGGAAATATGATCTTTGATCCTTGAAGGACAAAGTTTGAGAATTGTGCATTGACTTCATGTATCAGGACACTACTTCGGTTCAAGTGCCAACGATCGCGTGTAGTGATATAACAAAACCAAAGGTTGGGATCGTTCCCACAGGGAGTGGTTTCTAGAATTAATAGAAAAGTAAAATCAAGTTCTAATCAATCATAGCTATAAATATTAACGAACAAAAACATACTAAATCTAAGGGGTGACGCAAGTGTCAATTATCAATGGTGGTTTGTATTAATTAACAACTAAAAACGACAAAAATATAATGAAATGACATAGGGAGACGGGATTCTTGGGATGTGATAGGAATATGGAATAAAATACACTATCGGGTAGATGCCATTGATAGTACATTGCTGAATATTTTTAACTAGGCTAGACTTTAGTGAGGGTAAATTCTCTCTCGAGCAAGTTACCCCGAATCAACTTGGCTTCTCTCGAACACCAAGTTGAAGCATTTAAGCACAACCTCCGCCTTAGCCAAATCACTCTCTCGAGATGAAAGTGTGGGAGAGGACCTAGGATTCATTCTCTCGAGCAGAACCCACGACGACCCAATAACGACCGACTATCGATTTAGTAGTCTTAGTTTTGAAACCTCTCTCTCAAGCAAGCCAAAAACACTAAGATGAAATCGTATTTGTAACTACAATCTCATTAAGTTCAAAGACAACTACTAAACAAAATCACATTTAAACAACGAATATACAAACAATAAGCAACACCCAATAATAAATTTAACCCATATTTACATAATCACACCCCAAGAATTGGGGTTTTAGCTAGATATGTAAAAGATATAAAAATTTATACCAATATGAGTTTCCATCAAATGGGCATGAAGAATTAAGTCTTAAACCATGTCAAGAGTGAAGAATTTTCGAGACCCATGTTCAATTTCTTGGAGTTAAAACCCTTTGAATCTTCAAGGTTTTAGAACAAAGTCACCAAAACCCTCTAAAACTTAAACTCTCTCAAAAACTGTAAAAAGTTCGAATAATAAAAGTGATACTAAGCTAGAAATTTAAACAAGTATTTATAGTGTTTGAAAATTTGTGTTGCGGAGGACCATTCAGTGAAATTAGTCAGGATCGCTGATACGCTCAGTGATCCGCCTTTTGGTTGATTTCATCGCCTTCCTGCTTTTGTGTTCAGCCTCTTCGCGTATTGAGTCATTAGGCGATTTGGTACTGCTTCGCGGAACTGCTCGGCAACGTGCCCACTTCTTGTTTTCCTTGCAGACTTCACCTTCTCCTGCGGGGCTCAGTACACTGGAACATTCGGCGGGATTTACGACCTTTCGGCGACTCGACTAATGGATTAGGCGATCCTCAGGATGGATTTTCTTCATTGTTTTAGCCGCTTTGTTCCTTTTTTAAAAGTACTGTCAATCCTTTGCCTCAAACTCCAAATACCTGAAACTTGAAGGTTTACATCAGTTATTGAGACAAAATATGGATTTGAGGACACTAATTCTATTTAAAATAGAGCCCCAAATGAGTCCAAATTGTTGACTCATCATGCATGTTTTATGAGGTTTAGTATATACTTTGAGAACACTTTGACAGTAAAGTGATTATGATTATGATCTACTTACTGTGTTGTTGGAAGGTTTTTCTCATGTATGAATATGATATGATGTGAAATGTTTTCTCACAATATGATGATTCTAAGGTGGAAAGGCTATTTGCACCTACTGAACCTATGAGCTATAGTATGAATCATATTGGATTGAGTGTGAAGACATTTTTTTCATGAATATGAACTTAAGTCAATACTTATTATGTAATTCACTGGAATTAATGCTTAGCACCGAGCGGATTTGAATATGAGATGGAAGCTTATACGATTGTAGAGTCCGATTTCCCAATGAATGCTTTTACACTAGTTGAGTCCGGCTTTCCAAATTGGTTCCTTTTACCTTAGTTGAGTCTGGGCTCCCAAGGTATGCATCTCATGAGATGGAAACCTTGTACCTTCGTTGAGTTCGGGTTTCTAGTAGCAATCTCCTTATCCCATAAACTATGTGCCCTCATAGGTTATTTAGTTAGTGGATCTACCTAAGCTAAGGGTACGGTTCTACCTTAGGCAAGTAGGGCAACCCCTTTTCGGTGTGGGGTAGACATTGGATTCCATGGTAAGCTCACATGGTCTATGTCGGTTAAGGCTTATTCCCCATTATGGTAATAGTATGAACAAAACTATGAATGATGAGTTGTAGTTACTCAAGAGGTTCTACTTAGTGTGGGTGAGATTATGGGATCTGATTCATGCATTGCACAAGTATGCTTTAAGGGTATGTATGATATGTTCCTCTTATGATATGAAGATCTATCAGTTGATTATGCTTATGACTTATGCTTTAACATTATCTTCAAAATGATGCTTTAACATAGTAAATTCAATGCATTCAACTAAAATGTCCCTTTTAGCATGTTTTCATGATTTTATGCATGGCTATCATAGTTGGTGCATTTTTGTACTAACCCATATTTTCCTACATTTTCCCCAAGTGTAGGGTTTGGCTCTCAATGTGGTCATCATTGTGGCTAAAGCTTGGATTTTCTCATTTCTCCTTGCTTGTTGGTGAGTCCTCATGATTTGGGGACATATATTTTCATTTAGTAGTTTCATTCTTGTATTTGACTTTTGGATTATGTTGTGTGGGTTGTGACTCTATTTGATTCAAGTATTGTAATAGATGGCTATTTGAGACAGGTCTAGACTTTCGCTTTCCTTTGTGAAAATTTTGGACTTGTAATGCGCTTTTACTCTTATTGTTCGATGGCTTTATGCTAAGATATTTTAAGTGGATTACATGGAACTTTTCAGGGTTCTATGTCCCTTGTTACATCTAGGAGGTACACTTAGGTCGTGACACGGGTGATGCATGTTGATTTGAATAATGGGATAGAGTTTGAATATGTTTGAATGTGAAAGAGATGGAGAAAGAGAGATTTTCATGCCATACTTCATGAAGGTAGAAGCTACTAAGCCTAAATGACCATACTTTTACACTCAGCCCTGTTACAAGCCTTAAAAGGACCTTTGTAGTCTTTAGTGAGCAGAACGAATGTTGATTGTATAATAAGGGAAAGCCTATGGGTGGAATCATGCATGTGTTCATCTTTGTGAGTGTGAGAGTTGTATGTGATTCTGGGACTTTAAATTTTTGGCATATTTTGGGTGAATATGGAATCATGTTTGTTGTGAGGGCATTTGAGTACCTTTGTTTATCTTGAACCTGCATTTGAAGTAAGCATTATGAGCTTGAGTACAGTTGATAAAGGTGAGTCACAATTTGAATCTTTGAGTGCACAATTGAGCATTGTATGTGTAGTTTGAACCTTGTTGGTGCATTTATGTTGAGTCTTGAGAAGCACTATTTGTAGACATGCTTGTTGAACCTACTGATCTTGAGTTTTACTTGAGGACATCCAAAGGTGTAAGTTTGGGGTGTTGATGATTCCGAGATTTGGACTCATTTAAGGCTTTATGTTGATAGTTTTAGGAGTATGTAAGCTAAGGAGAAAGGCAAGGTCACTACTAGGCAAAAAAGAGCAAAAGAAGCTGAAGTAGTGAAGAAAAGCGATCATGCTGATCGCCAAGACCACTCGGCGAACCACCGTGTGGCTCTTTACCTTGCCAAAAGTTTCAGCGTGCCAGCCCTGGGAAAAACCAAGTTGGCGACAGAAATGGGTAGTCGGTGAATCGCTAATCCACTCCGCAACAACAAGTTGGATCGCCCAAAGTTACAGTACCTGGGAGGCTGATGACCAATTCAAAATGGTGATGAAGAGTGCAAAGGGGGGATCTCCGAACTGCTCGGTGAAGCACGACATATTCCGCCAAATGGGCTTTCAGGCCAAAAAGTGGGCAACTATAAATTGGAATGGTAAAGAAATTTTGCGGAGTTCCCAAAGAGTTCTGATCCCTAATTTATAGAGTGACAGTTTTTCCCTTAGTTTTTCAGTTCTTATTGTAGACTTTGATCATTTCTAATCTCAATTGTGAGAATTTGGAATTGGGTTTTGAATTTAACCAATTTGGACCGATGTAAAGACTTGAGAAGCTTTACCCAGATCATGGCTAATGTATTTGTTAATAATTTCTTTCTTTTTATGTTGTGTAGCTAATACCTCAATCCTTGGGGTGTGATTATGTGTTTATTTGTCTAATTATCTTATGGGCATTGTTATTTGATGATGAAATTGTTGTTATAATGTGGGTTTAATCATTAGCTGAGTTTTAATCTATGAATTGTAGTTGCAAATGCAATTCTAGTTTGAAGTTCTTGGCTTGCTTGAGAGAGAAGTTTTGGAACCAAAGCTTTTGATAATGATTTGTAGGTATTGGCTTTATATGAGTTTAGCTCGAAAGAGTGAATGCTAAACTTAATTCTACCCATCTAGCTCGAGATAGTGGATGTATTAAGGTTGGGGGACTATTTATCTTGTTAAGCTTGTCGATTTTTGAGATAAATCGGTTGAACCATAATAGTTGTTCGAGAGAAAGCTATTGCACTTAAATTCTAGCCTACCCACAATATTTCAGCAAATTATTGTATTTCAATTACCGATATAGCGTATTTAGCTTATAAACGATTACATCCCGAGAATTCCTCTTAATATTGTTATCTCCTTAGTGTTTGATTGTGTTGTACCTAATAATTGACAATCCAACCCCCTCCCCCTCCCGACATTCGTCATCATCCCCTTAGACTTGTTTACATGTTTTTTTTCTATAAATTCTATTACTATATCTTAATAGACCACTTTATCACTTCATAACTGAATTTAGACACGTATCGCTCCCTATGGATTCGACCCCAACTCTTCATTCAGTTTTATACTAGTTAACAATCGTTTACATCTAGAATCGTATGAGGTGTACTTGAAATGTTAATAAGTAGGTGGTAGTGTACTGGGCCAAATTACATGTTCAAAAGAGTCTTAGTAGGTGATGCACCTACTTGGTCCTTTCGGCTGGTTGATAAGTCAGAGTAGGTAATGCACCTACTTGTCACCAACTAGCTTAGTTAAGTCAAGCAAGAAGCCCACTTATTTTATTTCATTTTCTAAATCTTACTTCCTTTTTCTTTAACTTAACACTTCACCTTAAACTTTAAGCTCAAATAAGACCTTACTTTGTCGAATTTAAATGCTTTCATCGGAGTTGACTTGGTGCATATGTAACGGCCAGCCCGCTAGTGATATTTTCCATTTAAAGCCTAGGCTCGCACAAATATAAAACACTTCACTAGTTCGTAAGGCCTTCTTACTTATATACACAAGATTTCTCTTGTGGTAAGCCTATGTGGGACTACTGATCTTAAGCATTTGTAATTGCCTAGCTCGCTAGTGATATTGTCCGCTTTAGGCCTAGGCCTGCACGACTTTAAAATGCATCACTAGTTGGTTAAGCCTGCTAACTTATATACCCAACATCTCTCCAGTGTTTTGTTGATGTGGGACTTCTAATCTTAAGCTGGGGCGTCACAATATTCATGCTGAAGCGTGGAAGGAAAACAGGACCTTCCGATCTATTTTAAACCAACACTACTAGATGCAATTCGGATCGCACCAAGGCCGTTAACTCGAAGTCAAGCTCGAAACCTTCAAAAGATACAAGATTGATGCATGAAGATATAGGTCCTTGAGCTCGTATGGATTTGAATGTTTGAAGACAATGTATCCCAAAAAAACCCATGTTTAAATCTTCCAAGATTGTGAGGACTGGGAGTGGGAAAGGTGGCTTAGGGATAGATTTTCTACTCCCTATTCAAAATTTGATGGTTTCTTGTTCAAAGGAAAGATACTATGTGTGCGTATGAGCTCTTGGAGAGAACTATTTGTGAGGGAGGCACACAGTGGGAGACTAATGGGCCGGTCATTTCGGTGATGATAAAACAAGGGGAATTCTCGAGGAACAATTCTATTGGCCTAAGATGCACAAAGATATTGCTCGAATTTCAGGCCAATGTATTGAATGTCGGAGTGCCAAGTCATGCCTCCTTCCCCATGGCTTATACACTTTACTCCCCACCCCTCAAAAACCTTGTCTTGATATTTCAATGGATTTTTTTTGGGTTTGCCAAGGACAAAAGGAAATAGAGATAGCATCTTTGTTGTTGTTGAACAATTTTCAAAGATGGCTCATTTCATTGCATATCATAAATGTGATGATCCTACCAATATGGTATCATTTTTTGAAACTGTTGTTAAATTGCATGCAATTCCTCAAACCATCGTAAGTGATAGGGATCCAAAATTCCTTAGTTACTATTGGAAAGAATTGTGGGGTAGAATTGGAACCAAGTTGTTGTTCTCAACTTCTTGTCACCCACAAACCGATGGCCAAACTTAAGTTGTGAATAGGACTTTGGGTTCTATGGTTCGTGCCGTGGTGCATGGAAAGTTGGCCTTATGGGAGAAATATTTGCCTTTAGTTGAGTTTGCTAATAACTGAGTTATTCATAAAACTTTTGGCATGACTCCATTTGAAGTGGTGTATTGTTTTAATCCCCTAACTCCCTTATATCTCAGTCCTCTTTCTCAAGATGTTGTATTCAGCTTAAGTGGGAATAAAAGAGCAGAAGCGATGAAGAAACTTCATGAGATTGTGAGACTTCACCTAGAAAAGAACAATTAAGAAGTAGACAACAAGGCGAACAAGGGTTGCAAGAGGATTGTATTAGAACCCACTCATCGGAAGACAAAGTTGATGTCAAGAGGTGATGGTCCATTTCAAGTGCTTGAAAGACTCAATGACTTATACAAAATTGACCTTCGTTTGGATTATCAAGTTCACAACACCTTCAATGTTTGGGACCTTTCTCCATTTTAAATTCTTGATGATGATGATCCTTCGAATTTGAGGACAAACTCATTTCAAGATGGAGAAATGATGCAATTCGGATTTCACCAATGCCGTTCACTCGAAATCAAGCTCGAGACCTTAGAAGGATGCAATGTATGGTCATGAAGTTAGAGGTCATTGAGCTCGTTTTGATGGAAATGAATGGGTTCCATGCCTTGAAGATCTCTTGGGGAACTGAAGGGAAGATAGTTGACGAAATTGCCACTTTAGGAGAGTAAGAGTTATTTGGCGACTCGCCCAATGGCTTGAGTGAGGACCCCAGCTGCCAAAAGTTATGGATGGCTTCAAGGGAGGAATTGAGGTTGGTGAAGCTGGGTTGATAATACCAGACTAGGTTCATCAAGCTGTGGAGACAGTGAAGATAATTCAAAAAAGGTTGCAATCAACGCAAAGTCATCAGAAAATCTATACAGATGTTAGGAGAAGAGACTCAGAATTTGGGGTGGATGATTGGGCTTACTTGAGGGTTTCACCCATGAAGGGTGTTATGAGATTTGGTAAGAAGAGGAATCTCAGTCTCTGGTATATTGGTCCTTACAAGATATCAAGCAGGATTGACAACGTAGCTTATGAGTTAGAGCTACCGTCAGAGTTAGCAGTAGTTCATCCGGTATTCCATATTTCTATGTCAAAAAAGTGTATGGGAGATCATTCACTTATTATACCTACTGAAGATATTTGTAATAAGGTTAGCCTATCTTATGAGGAGATACCCATTTAGATTCTTGATCATGAGGTTCACAAGTTGAGAACCAAGGAGGTTGCATTAGTCAAAGTCCTATGAAAGAATCAATTTGTTGAGGAAGCTAGTTGGGAGGTTGAGGAGTAGATGAAGAAGACATATCCACATCTCTTTACTTCTGGAGAATTTCCAAAAATGAGGTATTCACTATGTGCATGTTACTCTTTTAGTTGAACTGTTAAGTTATGAGAATTGCATGTTGGATGTTTGCGTTGGGTGTTAGATGTTTTCACCCTCAGTTCTATTTAGACCGATGACATTCGACTTCGAATGTTCCAAAGAGGGAGATATGGTAACACCTCATTCTTAGAAAGAGCTAAATAGAGATTGGTACAAGTTACTCTTAAACTATATGTTTTGGGTTAAATTCACATGACCATACCTTTAAGCACATGATGAGTTAGGTAGCCCATGACATATCAAATCTGAGATCGTTGAGTGCAAACTGGTAAATTCAAATGACCATACTCTTTCCAATGCCGCCCAGTTTGCTAAATTAAGAGTTCAAATGAAACAAATATGACTGTTTGAGTGCAGACTATCTAGTTAAGGAAATTCATCCATTTTAAGGAGGGGTATTTTAGTCTTTTTCTTACCCCACAAGGACTACACTTCTTTTTTACTCTTTTAGGGGATTAAACTTATTGGAATCAATTTCA
This sequence comes from Solanum tuberosum, assembly GCF_000226075.1. NCBI lineage: Eukaryota > Viridiplantae > Streptophyta > Magnoliopsida > Solanales > Solanaceae > Solanum > Solanum tuberosum. Next base: position 703,735 of record NW_006239129.1, read on the forward strand.
GTCATTCCAAAAGAGATTCGAGTTTTTTTTAGAGAAGTTCAAGAAGGGAAAAAGAAGAACATTCCAGATTCTTGCAAGCTTTGAGTATTTTTGCCAAGAACTTGGTTCTTACGAAATATGTATGGTTTCATAGTATTGCGTTTGTTCACCCTCACAGCAATCATGTTATACTTCTCTATAAATTCGTTTTTGAGGTTTGGTGATTTGAATTCTTGAGAAATTCCTAAGGTTTTAGCTTCATTCTTTAACAATGGAGTCTTGTTGAATTATTGAGGTGAGAGTCTTGAGAATGAGTTTTGTTCTTTATGGATTTGAGTAAGTTTTCAATTAATTTTGCTGGATTTAAGAATCCAAACGAGTTTGGGATGGAATCAGACAAACAAGATTAGTAAGGCTTAAAAGTGTGCAAGAAAATTTTGTCGAGTTTTTTTAGCACAGGGTGGGGCGGTACACCATTAGTGGGCGGTGTGCTACTTTGACGTCAAGGGGGCTAGTTCCCCGTGCGTGCAATGCGCCAAAAAGGGGCATTAGGTGCTTACGGGCCGGCACCCTGTGCAAGGAATATGTCAGGGTTGCCTGGCTCCATTTCTCTTCTGTGTTTCTTTTCGTCTGAGTTCTTTTAAATTGTGTCCTCGCTCTTTTCTTAATTATAATTATGTAAAACATCATTAATCATTGAGAGATCCTATATATCCTAATCATAATTCTTGAGTTCACATTTCAAATTCAAGGTAGAGTTAATAGTAAAGTTCCAGGCAGTCCTCTTGAGTCATCAAGATAAGTCTTCTACAATAATTTATAAAAAAAATTAAGACTTGAATAAATGAAAATGAGAATGACGAGACTTGAGTTAGTATTTAAAAATGAGTATGAGTGGACTAAGTATTCCTAAGTATCACTACAACATTTTAAGCCTACGACCACACTAATTCTAGACAACGCTTTCAAAGTGTTGACTAAAATACTTTTGGGGATGCTTTTAAAGCGTAGCCCAAGTTTTTAACTTTTAGCTATGATAATATTGGCAACACTTGTAAAGTGTACTCTTTAATGGTATAAGCTACACTTTATAAGCGTTGTTACAATATGATATAATTGGCAACAACTATTTACATATATGGCCACACTTTTAAAGTGTTGTTGAAAATTGAACAAAATGCTTCACAGATGAACACACCTCATGTCTTAAATCTTTAGGGTTGTTGGAATAGGTTTATCAGGTAAGAAATTCTATCTTTGAAAGTCTAAATTTTAGCTTTTGGGTTTTGATATTCTTGTGTATCTTTGAAAGTCTAAATTTTAGCTTTTGGGTTTTGATATTCTTGTGTATCTTTGAAAGTCTAAATTTTAGCTTTTGGGTTTTGATATTCTTGTGTATCTTTGAAAGTCTAAATTTTAGCTTTTGGGTTTTGATATTCTTGTGTATCTTTGAAAGTCTAAATTTTAGCTTTTGGGTTTTGATATTCTTGTGTATCTTTGAAAGTCTAAATTTTAGCTTTTGGGTTTTGATATTCTTGTGTATCTTTGAAAGTCTAAATTTTAGCTTAGGGCTTTGATATTCTTGTGCTGTTGATTATTGGGAGTCTAGCTTGTAGTTGCATTACCATGAGCATTAATCACTAAATAAGTATAAATGGGCTGATTAGGGCTGATTCTTCACTTGAGAATTTCTGTCATTTTTAAGAACACGATTTTCTCTCCAAGCTAACTCTGAACATACCATTGTTGTTCTGTGCTTACTGATTAAACATTCTTAGTTATATCTCAACATTTTTCATGTTAGAATTAGGTAGAATCAATGGTTGTTTAGCTGAAACTTCTCTATCTCGGCTGAAGTTTCATTTACTGTTTTCATTGAAAGTACAGCTGAAACTTGTCAAGAATGGGCTGTTTATATTTGAAACAATGTGTTGTTGTTTCGGTGAGTCATTCTTATCTGAATGTGGTGTATTTTTTGGGAATTTTATAGTGAATATATGTATTTAGATTTTGGAATGAAGCGTGCTTTACGTTTCTAGAATTGCAAAGTCCTGATCTGAATGATTGGTTTGCACAATGTGAGTATCTGTGTGTGGTGTTTTGCTGGATTACTTTTGGGAATTTGAGATGTAGTTTGTAGTAGTATCTTATGGGTATTTGGTTTCTTGATCTGTTAGATCTTCCATATTTTACTTTCTTATTGTAGTTTTTGACTCAATTGACTTCTTTTTTAAGGTAATATGTGCTTGCAACTGTCAGATACAATGTCAAAGCTAAGAATTTTGCTTAAGGGTGTTCAAAACTTTAGGATATATATCTGAAAAGTTGTTTTTGACCTATATACACAATATTATTTGCTAAGGGTGTTTGACTGATCTCTATGCGATTAATGTGGCTACAACCCTGGTTGGATATTGTGACTATGGTCAAAGAAAGCCTCAAATTTATCACCTTTGTGATGATTTCTTCTATATATACCTCATTTCAGTGCACTTACAAATGATGCAAGTTTTTTTTCTTTAGAAAATTGTGTCGTGCTATTAATTTTGTTTAATATTGTAGTTTCTGTATTGGAAATGAGAAAGGGATTGAACATAAGTAGACCAGTTGACAAACCATGTTCTATTGTAGAGTTCTATAGGAAGAAGAATGTGTGAGGGTAAGTTTAGTGATCATAAATGGCGGAGTCAGGAATTCAACTTTCAGTTAGGTCCAAAGCAGACAATACCTTGGCAATTAGACCTGGACAGTTACAGTTTATGTTCTTTATGACATACAAGCCATTCTCTATGCCCTTGGAAGCTTTAGGGCTTAAGTTTCTTGACAGCTACAACCATACCACTTCTTGGTTTACAAGTATTCTCATATATCCATCATTTAAAGATGTAACCAAAACCTCCTTCGCTAAGAAGACTATTAGCTCGGAAGTTCCTAGTTGCATTTTTCAGTTCATTGTAGGTAAATGACTTGAGGTTACTTGGAACAAATGAATCATTTGTGCAAAAACTGTTGTGAAATGAGTCATTATAAGAATGCAATTGTTCCTTTTTCACACTGTCTGAAGAGCCAGAATTAGAATCTGAAATAGAAATTGGTTCAGTTGAGCCAGAATTCTAGTATATGAATCCTTACTATTCATGTCACTCCACTTAAGCTTCTCCAGTACAACAAGTAATGTACATTTTCTATTTTCTTGTAAATTTCTAACAAGACTAAAAAAATCCAAACAAATATTGTAACTCAATATACCAAAGCAACAAACTTCTATACAAACCAGAACACTAAAGAAATGAATAAGAAAGGGTTCAAGAGGCAGAACTCTGTTCTACTATTGGACATTGTCTGACTGCTTGTGAACAAGGTTCAAGAGGCAGAAGTATGGTTGAATATGACTGGTATGTTTCTGAATAAGGGAGGTGCATAGGTTCAGATTATAGAATTGTTTATGAAGGATGCTGAGTGATCTGATAGTCCTGGAAGGTTCAGATTATAGGGTGAGTCCTGGCAGTTAACTGCAGTAGATAAGAAAACTGATAAGAACACACTCCCTATGCCAGCTGCTACTTTATAGTGCAAAAACAGATGTCTAGCAATCTCCAAAATTGTCTGATGGCACATATAACATTCATATAGTGCTCACTTACTGTTTTGTTATTTAATTGTTCCTTTGGTACAAACACATTAAGGTATCTAATATGTGGAATTGAAGATTAGATCGCTACAATCTTTAAGTATTCTGTTGGCTTTTTTCATGCGCCCAATTGTTGTTTGGTTAAGTAATTTATGTTGGCTTCTTATCTGATTATTATTTTGAGAAACCTATACTTCTAGCTTACTATTGTTTTATTTGTTAGTAATCTGTGCACTATTACTGGTACAGTTATCAAACCAATTTATGACATGTAAATATGAAGTGTTGTTGTTATCTATATACTTATTTGTTTCCTGTTATTATCAGGTAGTGGACATTAGAGGCAGAACAGTGAGCTCTGTAGTATTTCTGGTACAATTATCAAACTACTTGGTGTTGGTCAAGTTAGTTCTCTGTTGTTATTGGTATTAACCTGGAAAAGATGTTGTATTGGTTATTGTTGTTTCTTGTTAGCCTCTCTTTTTGGTGCTGAGAGTGAGAGAAGGTATGTATGGTGCTACTAAATTGCAGTGGCTTATTGTTGAGTGATTGGTGTGGGATAAAGACAGTAGAATAACATAGAACATTATTTATGGTTGAATGTCCTTTGCTTCTGATAAAAGTATTCTTGCATTTCAGAACTTTGTTGGCTTATCTATATCTGAAAGTTTGCATTGCTACTGACTCGAAGACGAATCAGGTATCATTTACTATCAAATATATCACTAATACTACTTGCTTACTAATTTAATCATAGATGAGCCCTTAGCATATGCATCTAGGCCAGAAACATGGGGCTGCAATCAATGTTCTATAATCAAGCTACTTGTCAAAAATTATATTTAAATTCTAGTTGTGTCTTAAACATTTTTGTTGATGCTGTTTGTAAATAAGCAAATGAATGACTCACAACCTATTATTTCTCCATTTCTACACTCTATCCACTATTGACAGTTTTCTATGTAAAGCCAACCATAGTATGAACTGCTGCCTTGGGATCTAACCTTGAACCAACAACAATTTACTCCATATGACTTTGGATCTGACCTTGAACCAACACCAATTTACTCCATATGACTTTAGGGTGTTGTGGAATCACTGGCAGATACCCCTTCTTGATATTATACTCCTTTGAGTCAATAAGTACTTGTAGCTTATTATGTAAGGTACTACAATAACCAACTCCTGGCATGAAAAATTTCCTCAATAATCAATAGGTATATCAATCACATTCAGACCCCTTGTTGCCTTGTTCCATGTACATATATCAATCACATTCAGACCCCCTGCTGTCTTGGGCTTAAAGTCATTGCTCCCTTCCATGAGAAAGTTCTACTCACTGTTGTAACCATAGTAATGATCTTCTTTGGTAACAGGAACATTTGGGACCAATATGTTTGTATTTGAAACAGAACACTCTTCACTAGCATCTTTGTGACTGAATGCTCTGCATTTTAACATTTCTTATTCTCCTATTAGTGTACATGTTATATAATCATTTTACAGTACATATAGTAGGTTATAGCTTGCACTAAACTCAACTGCTACAATCTACCATGATACAGTGCTGGAAATTCTGGTAAGAGTTGAGCTCTTCTATTACTGCCTGCACATAGAAAATTCTAGTATGAAGTCACTCATACCAGCTACTAGTCTTGATCAGTTTCAGAAGCAACAAGGGATAGTCATAGGTGATGAAAGAAAATAGATTAACAACACAGTAGCTGATGTTGAGTATATGCCTACTCCTTCTAACTGTGTGATTATGAGGGTGTTGTTGGAAAAATAGTGCAGCTTCACAAATTGGACCACATCTTTTCGTAAAAATTTAAAATCCAGAACTGTTGTGCAATGTGGAATATGTGGAACTCTTTGCCTCGTATATAATTGTTGCAATCTGATTTGTCGTAAATTCTAAATGTGTAGGGAAATGGAGGTGATCAAATTTGAAGGGTCGCTACAAGTCAATTTGATCTCATTGAAGTAGCTGATAAAGAGTTTTTGAACTATTGTAAAAGTTTGAATACATTATGTTTGATTTTGTGAAATATATTCTTTGCTAGAATATATTGAACTATTGTAAGAGTACTTTTTGAACAATTGTGTACACATATTTAGAATATTGTTGTATAGGTATGTGTAAGTACGTACAAGACGTACTATCTTTTGAAGTTTATTGCAAATCTATATATTTGAATTACTTATTAGCTAATTTAATGCTTGAGATTATTTATTGCAAAATAATATTGGTGTTTTTTAATTAGAAATTGTGGCATATAAATATTTTATAGCCAAAATGATATGGCCACACTTAAAAGTGTAGCCATAGGGCTATAAATTGTGGTATGCACGTGGTCAAGGACTACACTTCAAAATGTTGTCATACACTAGATGGAAAAGGCAACACTTTAAAATCGTTGTCATACATTAAATAGAAAAGGCAAAACTTTAAAATCGTGGTCAATAAGGAAGAAAAGGCCACACTTGAAAGTGTAGTTGTATGAGATAGAAATGTTGCTATTTGAGGTACATAAAAGCATTGCCATTTTGCCTTTTAGCCTACGCTTTTAAGCGTAGCTGATAAGGCAACATTTAAAAGTGTTGCCTTAACTCTAAGGTAACGCTGCTTTTGGGCACCCCTGGAAAAGTGTTGCATAAAGTCCAAAAGTGTAGCCTTTTATCAAAGGCCACACTTTTTGCTAGTTTAGGCTACACTATACTGGGGTGGGCGTAGGCCTAAAATGGTGTAGTGTATGTAACACTTTTACATTTAAAATGAGAGGATACCTTGATTTCTAAATGAGTTCATGATGAGGTTTTGAGCATTATCTCTTTTAGGAGAACCTTTTGAGCAATTATCTAAAATTGAGGAGGAGTTGTGTTTTTAATCATATGAGCATGAGTTATATATATTATTTGGAGTAGTATTGAGCACCGATATTGGGATGTGTTCAGATAACTCAAAATCCTCATAAACCATGTATGCCAAAATGGGTAAAGGATCATAATTTTTAGATGATTCATTATTGTTTCTAAGCATAGCTTAGTGGATCTAGTAATTTGAAGATGTCTTATACCCTGGTAAGGTATAGGACATTTTTTAAAACATGGGCGAGACGTTGTATCATAACGTAGCTCATAGAGATGGTTTTCGGTTAGATAATCTCTCAAATAAGAATAAAGAGTTTACCATTGTATTTATATATATGTTTGAGTTTTTATCTATGGTTTTGAAAGCTTTATACGTCTTGCATCTCTTATTTTTGCTTTCATTTTTAGTTGAGTTGAGTTGAGTATTCTTAAGTTGATTATTCTTGAGTTTAATTGAGTTGAGAAGTGGTGAATATGTCTTCCTTTTTTATCAATTCAATCTTATGTTTATGTTTTAGAGTTCCCCTTACATGCTCGTATATTCAATGTACTGACGCTATTTGGGGTGCATCGTTTTACAATGCAGATACTTTGTATTCAGGATCATCAACAGGCGCTCCATTGATATGACTTGCGGTTCCAACTAGCTTTGGTTAGACTCTTTGCTTTACGGAGGGCATCGCATTATGGTTCTTGCTTTAGTAGGTTGCCATGGGTCTTGTCCTGACTTCCATCATAGTATTTAGAGGCTTCATAGACACCAGTAGTTGAGAAGGATTTTCCCATTTCCCTTGTGATATTTTAAATACTTAGTTGATCTGTTATGTTTAATGAGTATTTCAGATGATATTGAGTTAAACTATCATACTAATGATATCCTTAAAAGTTGAGTTTTGCATTTGAGTTCCTAAATGGTTGAGTAAGTCTTCCGCTCAGTATTGAGCCAGGCCAAGGGTTCGCTTTGAGACCAACAGTGGTTTTCCCATTCCGGCCATGTCCAGAGTATATACTTAGGGTGTGACAATCTTAATGTAAATGGTTTAGACATTGGAACATTAACTGCATTTGCTTTTTAAAAAAATCACTTTATGGCTGAAAGTATTTGATTCGTTCAAATCTAGGGAACATTCTTAATTCTATTCACACACTTTTTATAAAGCTAATTTATTTCCCCCTTAAGCTTAAATATCATTGTTTTTTTTCTCTTTTTATATGTTTTCCCTCTGTCCCACACTTAGCTGGAGAACATACATACACAGCATAAGCATATCTGAATCATACTGCTTACATGAATAATAGATAACCAATAAAATTTATGCTAGAACACATATAATCATGCTAGAACACATAAACTTGCTGAAATTTAATTGAAAATTTTCCTCTTGAAGCGTGAGAAGATACCTTCCTGCTAATCCACAAGTTAGACAGACATTCAAGCGAATCCACAAGATAGACAAGGACTTTGAATTCTTCTACAATAATCCCAATCTCACATCAGAACTTTCTCAATACTTGGGTGGGCATGTATTGAATAGAAAAATTATTGTCTTTCTATGTTAGGAGAATTCCTACTTATAGAAATTTCTTCCCAATCCAAAAAGGAGATGAAAAATGAACGCTTATTTTCTTGCACCAGAAAAACCAACGCTAGTTTTGACTTTTCCCTTAGATAATAGGATTCTGAGTTCTAGTTAAATATGGACATTGTAGGGACCACATATTTAATTACTAAGTCTGCCTATTATCGAAATAATTCCAAATAATTAATTTGAATTATTCTTATAATAATAAACTAAGAATAATTCCACTAGAAATTTGTAATTGCCCTTATCTATATATATTTTGAAATTCCCCATTAAATACTTATGTGATTCCCAATGTTAAGATTACATATACTAATCATTAAATAAAATTACTGACAAATTTGATTCAATAATTGATCTTCTTCAGAGCACTGCTTAACTTGTTTCTTGTGTTAGATTCATAAATTCACTTGCAAGATTTGACACGATGAAAACTTATAAGCTTCTCAAAAAGACATATTGACCCATCTTTATTTCGAGACAAGAATTCCATCAACTAACTTATCATTTCACCAATATATATTATTATCATCCAATCTACCAAACATATTGACCAATCTGAAAAGCATTTGACGAACCTTGGTTGTAGAACCTTTGTTAGAACTTTTGTCAACCATGTCCCTCAGACCTAGCATTGGAGAAATTCCCATCACCGGTTCTAACTCTTTTTACCTCTCTATTCTTTTTCAAGTGTTTTGACCCCTCAATTTGTTGAGCATACACTATACGTCTTGAGATATCCATGTCATGAAGGAGCATTGGCCTATGAAATTTTTCTTCAACCAACTCGGACACACCCGTCAAAAACCTACTGATCTCATCCCTCAAATTTGCCACCATAGATGGAGCATACTTTGATAGTTGGGTAAAATTCAAGGCATACTCCTTAACACTCATGCTACCTTGCCTAAGATTAATGTATTCTTCCACCTTAGCTTCCCTCAACTCTCGGGCAAAGAATCTTTCAAGAAACGATGATTTAAACAGTTTTCTCTATGGGACCCGCTCCTACCAACCTATTGTTCTTAAATTGTTTATACCTTACTTGTGCAACACTTTTCAATTGGTAAGCGGCAAACTCCTCTTTCTCTACCGAAGTTACCCTCATGATATCAAGTATTTTATAAACCTCCTCCACATATTCTTGAGGGCCCTTTTCTACTTTAGGGCCATGAAATTCGGGAGGGTTCATTCTAGCAAAATCCCTAACCCTTCAAGCAGCCAAATTCACATTAGGATTCACCGAAGCTACAACTTTTATATTGGATTGAGCCATCACCACTTGAGCCAACATTTTGATAGTAGACCTAAATTCCGCATGGGTCATATTGTCAACCAAAAGATCAACTGGAGATTCATTAGTTTGAGGGGGAGCTCCTTCATTCACATTGTCATCTTCCATCCTTCTAGTGTTAGCCCTTCATGTATTCATATCCTGAAGACACAAGAGAAGGATTAGGAGAGGGACTTTATAGAGTTAAACTCTATGGCACGACTTATGAGTATTGAAAGAAGTGAAATTTTCCTAAACATCGTATAGCCTCTTATTCATAAAGGTGGCTCCCTTTACACTCATGAACAAGACTCTACTAGACGTGGCTTATGATACATTATCCTAGAATCATTATAAACATTGTGCTCTAATTACCAAGTTTGTCACGACCCAAGGGTACCCCCTAGACATAACAAGGCACGTAGAACCCCGGAAGGCACAATGTAAGACACTTATCATATTATAACGTAAGCATAGAACAATAAAGAGTAAAATCGAATTTTAAGTCCAAAATTTTCATAAAGGAAAGCGGAAGTTTAGAATTGTCTCAATTCGCCATCTATTACAATACCGGAATCAAAGAGGGTCACAACCCATACAATATAATCCGAAAGTCAAATACAAGAAAAAAATCTACAAAGATAACATCTGTCCTCGACCTATGAGGACTCACCAACAAGGAAGGAGAAATGAGTGACTCCAATGTTTATCCACAATGAGGACCACCTTGAGAACCGGACCCTACACTTGGGAAAAATGTAGTAAAATATGGGTTAGTACAAAAATGCACTAAGTATGATAGCCATGCATAAAATCATGAAAACATCCTAAAAGGGACATTTTAGTTGAATATATCCAAATTACTAAGTTAAAGCACCATTTTGAAGATAATGGAAACGCATAAGTCACAAGTATATTCATTACATAGATCATCACATCATAACAGAACCATACCAAAAGTATCGTCAAAGCATACTTGTGCAATGCATGAATAAGATCCCATAATCCCATTCATGCTAAGTAAAGCTTCTTGACTAACCATAGTTCATAATTCATATTCTTCTTCATAGTGGGAATAAATCTTATCCGAGATAGATCATGTGAGCTTAACATGGAATCCGGTGTTACCCACACCGAAAAGGGGTGTCCTTTTTGCCTAAGGTAAGGCCATCATATGTTAGATTTTAGGTGGATGCACTAGCTAAATATCCTATGGGGGCACGTAGTTTATGGGATAAGGAGATTGTTACTAGAAACCCCAGCCTTTCGTAACGGGGGAGCTTTCATCTCACGAGATTGATTCTAGAAACCCGGCCTTTCTTCACGGGAGAGCTTCCATCTCATATCAATATCCACTCGGTTCTAAGCATAATTCCCATGGAGTACTTATTAAGTCATAACTTCTTTCATTAGGATAGCTGATTAAATCATGCGTGAGAATAACCTTTCACCGCCCATGTCTACATATAACATTAGATTCAATTAGGTGAGAATTGCCTTTCAACCTAGAATTTCTATCATGTGAGAAAACATTTCACCTTATATTTATTATGTGTTCATGAGAGTAGCCTTTCAATCAACACAACGACATCATCATAATCATGCACACTTAACTCTCAAAGTGTTCTTAAAGAATATACATAAATCTCATAATCATGCATAAATCTCATTATTTGCCATTCATGGACCATAGATCAAATTCAATCAAGACATCTATAATTAGTACATTAGAAATTGATAAAATCACAATTCAAATAACTCAATTACTTCAAGCATAATCTCATAATATCCTTTTTTCATCAATTCACCCACATCACAAGGTCATAAATTGGGAATTTGGGGATTTCAACATAAAACCCTTATAAATCCTCAATTCAATCATAATATTAAGTAATTAAATCAATAAAAAAAATCGAAAGGAATCCATGACTTGGAGTAAAAACCCTAGGTTTTAGGGAATTACTATCTTAGAAATTGATTTTGGAGGGACTCCATGGATGAAGATTATCCATGTACGAAGGATTACCATACTTTATTTTTGAATTCCAATGAAATTCAGTAGAAAACCATGCTCCTTCAACCCTAGCTTGAACCTTCTTCTTCTTCTTCCTTGGAATTCTAGAGAGAGAATTTTTGGATAGGGTTTGGGTCTTTATTTTGGGATTTCAAATTATGAGAAATATGACTTAATTTAGGGATCTTAAAACTATTTATAGTTAGGGTGTGTTTGGTATGAAGGAAAATGTTTTCCTGGAAACTAAGTTGATTTTTGACTTATTTTATCATGTTTGGTTGGTGAGTAGAAAATATTGTCGGGAAAAAAAATTTAGTGTTTGATTTATGAATGAATTTTTTTTTTTGAGAAATATCTTTTAATTTTACTAGGGTAGAAAATAATTTTTGAAATTGAAAATAGTTTTTAAAAACAAACTTAATTTTGTTTTTTTGGGGGGAATTGGTAGGGGG